>NC_056729.1:1658752585-1658792578 GCF_019279795.1 Protopterus annectens
TTGTCTCACTCAAACTAATGTGTAAAAAAGAAAAGAAAGAAAAACTGTTTAAGCACCTTCTGTGAGATGTTGAATCAATCCTTAGAATGGAACTTTAATTTGAATAGGATATGCTAACAAACCGATTTAAGTAACAGCTTGTCAAAAACAACAGATATTGCTCCCCTTTGCTAAAAAAACGCAACATCAGTATGTCAAAAACTGTGCAACCGCTGTGACGACTCACTTAAAAAAACATCTACATAAGACTATTATGAGGAATACAGCTTCTCCTTAAAACTACCTTGGAAACCACAACCATCACTTACTTAAAAGTACAAAACTAATATATGACTGAAAATACTATAAAACGCCGGGGCTAGATTGGAAACGCAATGCTAATACAAGACAAATCAACTCCCCTGTTACCGGACTAAATACAGCAGACAAACACATACTGTTTTCCCTCTTCTTCTAAAAAGCTGAGACACTAGTACAGTATACAGTTAATTAAATAAATTACTCTAGAGAATTTGATAAGTCAGCACATACCTGGCATGAATGAAGGAGACAAGGCTCTCTATCCCTGGTAGAAGCTGTTCAGATCCTGTGTGTGCGATGAGTCGAGCAGCATGTGGAGAGTGCTGATTGGTTCTTGGAAGAGTTGAGGTATAGCCCCTCCTTCTGAGCTCTCCCAGCTATGGTGGGTAGGAATTCACTTCTCTGATGAGCTTGCTAAAAATATGATGCCATCTCTGGAAGATTGAGGATGTGGTTATCTACTAACTGGACAGCTGTATACAGATATGTATAGCACAATGGTCAACTGTATGCGTTGTGAGGCACTACATGTTTAGTGTCTGGGCTCTTTTCGGCAGATGAGCATAGTCCTCCAACTCTCTACGCTCTATTTTAATTCTTAAAAAAAAAAAAAAAAGAATTAACACACAGGGTAAAAAAAAAAAAAAAAAAAAAAAAGAATTAGCACATAGGGTAAAAAAAAAAAAAAAAAAAAAAAGAATTAGCACATAGGGTAAAAAAAAAAAAAAAAAAAGCTCTTAATGAACCCTGATTGAGTCTCTGGAATTAACACCAGGACTATGGGCTTCAGCTTTGTTGGCTAAAAATCTTGACAAAAATTTTTTATCTCATTCTGAAAAAGTGATATAGGTTGTATAATTCTTGGGTAACAAGGAGGAAGATAACTGGGCTTTCTAAGAAACATCATGACCTTAACCCTTGTGCTGTCCAGGGAAAGAAACTACCAGTCCTCGAGCAAAGCATAATCAAACAGGCAGACTAGTGGGAGGGAAAATAACTGATTTAAATGCCTTGTAAAAATCAATAGTCAGGCCATGCATTGCTTTCCCCTGCAGAAAGTTTGTTGTCAATAGTGGCTACAACCTCTTTGGCCAAGACTGGCCTGAACAGCTGGTATGCAAAATAATGTGTGACAGCTCCACAGGTGTGAAAGTGTTATAAAACATGATTTGTGTATCAGAGGCAGGAAATGTAGGCTAGCAAGTGCCAAAACCTGAGTATTCTTGGAGTGAGAATATGATTTATAAGTAAAGAATCTGCATATATCTCACCATTATCTCCTTTAAGGCTAGAGTATAGATATTTTGGAGCAATTTCCCTGCATTTGTATGTTAGCAGCTTGTTGTGGTGGAATTTCTACCTCTGTACAATAATTTATACTATTCCTCATCTCTCATGGGTATAGACAAAGAGCATATTCTTAACCTATAGTTTAATAGTTTTGGTCAGTTCCCAGAAGGACTGGAACTGTATATTTTGAAACTTCATACTTGTTTTCTAGTGTTTGTAGGGAATCTTTTCAGCGCATTGATCTTTATGATCATAGGCTTTCTGCATCCCCTCCTCAGGCCAGTCTAGGATAACTCCCCTAAACTTGAAGTTAAAAAGACCTCAGTCTAGATAAATATTATCCATGTGTTATAATGGTTATATTTTCTCAGATCTGCCCACACTTTGGAATTACATACAGTGGTCACTTGGGGTTACCAGGATCATAATAATCCTGAAGAAAGAGAGGAAAGTCTATGGGGTGAACATCAGTTATACAACCTTATTTACCCTTGGAATATAATTCCCCACAGTCAAAATAATTTTCAACATCACCTCACAGACAAGATTTGGATATTGAACGGATTAAGATTTGACTCCATTTATCCTCCTCTAATTCTGCAAAAACACAGAATGAGAAATGCCGCTGACTGAGCTTAATAAGGGGGACTTCTTACAAAAACAGGTCCTCCTCTATATGTCTGAGGGAAGAAAGGATGGAAAAGCAATACATGGAAATTAAAGAGGAACAAATGACCTTTTAATTTTGACAGGTTGGTGCCAAAAGAAGACTGGAAAGTAAAAATCTTAATTTACAGGCAAACTCCCCTGATGAAGCTGCTATTAAGAGACAGCTGTGAATTTCATTTAGTTAGTTGATACCACAGGGTGCTCTGGAAGGGCAACTTGATGTAAAAGTGAATTTTAAAGTAGTATTTAACACTAAGCTTTCTCCCTGACTTTAAATACATCAGTTAATAGTGAACAACATCTATTTTATTGATACTATGGCTATTAGCTTCAATATTACTGAATTCATGTCATCTCTAATGAATATTACATTTGAAGGAATTTGTCTGCACAACATCTAGAATCTTTTGCCAAGAGTTTTAGTTACACTCAGCAAAAGATCCTGCATTAGAAAATTAACAAAATGACAATATTTATATGTATGGCAGACTAAGACAAAATTATTTCAAGAGGACGTGAAAACACACATTAACACCTTATAAATAACATATATTGTATTCTATCGCTAAGGATTAAGCATAGTTCAGCTTGAAGATTATGTAGATAGGGTAACACGCACATACTATATCCATATTTGTCCAATGCCTCAAATAACCTACAAAATATTCTAATTCTTATGAGAATAAATAGTAATATAAGTAAAGTCAAGAACTAAATTAAGAGTTTCTCAATCTATACCTAAGAATACTTCTAAGTGACTATAACAACTTAAGTACTTTTTAATACACTATTCCAAAATGTAGTCATCTTTGTCTCTTAACAGGAGACAATACTTACACTAATACCATTTTTAAATACTACCTGGTCATTGTTGTAGTTGGGGCTCAAGGAAAAGAAAAGGAAAAGAAAACAGGAATTGGAGAAAAGTATGTACCGAACTATCCATGGCTTAAGGGTTGACTGGACCATTTAAACACAGATTCTAACTTTATAACAGGCTGCCGTATTGCTAGTGTTGTATAAATTCTAAAACACTCCCATACATTATTTGATCGGGAGAATGGTCTAAGTAACATCCTTTGAATTGAACTAAATTCTTTCTCAATCAATCAAATAAAACTAGCATATAATAAATTAATATACAATAAGCAAATGCAGGCAAGGAAGTTAGTATTGTGCTAAGTGTCTGATGGATCTTAGAATAACAATAGGTCATTGTAATATAGTTGGGATTGTATATACGTTTCTATCACCCCTTACAGATAACAGAAGATCGTGGTTATGCAAGGGTGGGGGTCTGAAAGGGGTGGGTTGTCACTCATTAATTCTTATACTCTCATCAAAATCTTACTACATTTTCTAGATTGTATACTTAAACAATTTTATAATTCCCACAGAAAAGCTAATGTACACCTTAATCACCACTTTAGTATTCAAACCCAAATGGTAGTAAAATGGCAGTAAAGACAAAATGATATTTCTGGAATCATGGAATGTTAAAGGTCTCCAGAATAATAATAGAAAAAAGAAGTTAATCCTGCACCTAATTTATAAATCAGAAGCTGATGTAGCGCTTATCCTGGAAACACACATGACTACAGCTCAATGGGTGAAGGAAGCACAAAAGAAATGGGTAAAATCAATCATAGCTGCCGGAAATGATACTGCATCTAAAGGGGTAGCAATAATAGTTAAAAATTCTTTCAATGGCACTATAAAAACAAGCGATTGCGACCCTAATGGCAGATGATGTTTTTTAGTATGTTCTCTTCCCTCTTTCAATAGAAACATTTTAATACTTAATGTCTACGGTCCTTGTATGCACCGGATTGATTACATTTATGAGATATACTCAATTTTAGAAAAATTCCCAAACCATCTATATCTAATAGGGGGAGACTGGAATATGACTACCAGACCTGAACTAGATAGAACGAATAAAGGAAATAAACAATCTATCAACTTAACAAATCTTATAAATGATCTAATATAAGATTTTAATTTATATAATCCCTTTGAACTCCTCAGACATAAATCTGGAATCAGTAAATTCCCCTTCTTTTCAACATCCCATAAAACCTGGTCCAGAATAGATTTTTTTCTTAATTTCAACAAATTTCAAAAAATTTGAAATAATATTCCACACAGATCCTAGAACCCTATCTGACCATGCAAAAATAAACCTAAAAATAAATGAGACCAAACTAAACACAGAAAACCACCATGGAATAAACTGGACCCTAAATCAGAACCTCCTAAAAAACAGAGAACTTTGTCAAGAAATAAGAGAACTACTTGAACAAACCAATAATAACTTAGAAACAACAGATATCCCTTTTGACATACAATGGGCAGCAACCAAGGCAACGCTTAGAGGTATATTAATACAAAAAGCATCAATACTCAAAAAACAGGCTAAATCCCATATTGAAGACCTAGAACTTAAACTAAAAAAGCTTGAATTGCAAATGCAACTTAAACATGCCCCGGATCTTGAGAAGCAAGTACAAAAACAAATACAAGTACAAATGAACCAACTCTCTCTTACTGATCTTAGACTTCTACACAAATATTCCGATTGGGCCCAAACTCCCTCAGATTCTAGCCAGAATAATTAACATAAAATCCCCTTCCTCCACAATAAAACAAATTAACCATAAGAATAAGTCTTTCAACTCGGATGAGGAAATCATAAAGATTTTCGAAGAAATTTATCAGATCATCTATGGTCCACATCCTACGGAAGATGAAATAAAAACTAATAAATTTTTAGATGACTTGCATTTCCCACAAATAAGTAACATGCAAATAAAGCTTCTTAAAGCACCAATAACTACTGAATAAATATCCCTAGCCATCAACAAAATGAAACCAGGAAAGTCCCCAGGCCCTGACGGCTATACATCAGAATTTTATAAATCATTTATGAAATATCTAGTCCCAATTCTACTCAAAATATACAACTATATAATACAATTTGGGCTTACAGATTTATACATTAATAACTCTAAAATGATTTTTATTCCAAAACCAAACACACCCGGCAACAACCCCAATGACTACCGCCCAATTACACTAATCAATCTGGACATAAAAATACTAGAAAAAATATTAGCCCACAGAATGAATAAAGTAATCTCTTCTATCATATCTGCTGAACAGCTAGGCTTTATAAATAATAGACAAGTCTGGGATAATGCGTTAACAGTAGAAGCTATAATAAATATGACAGTCAAAGACACTTCCCCTAAGTACATACTCTCTGTTGATGCACAAAAAGCTTTCGACAGAGTGAATCTAAACTTCTTGTTCAAAATCCTAGAAAGGTTTACTTTCCCTGAGGAATATATAGCCATGACTAAAGTATTATATAATAATGCCACCACTACATTACATATAAATAAAAAGAAATCACATCCTATACATATAATAAATGGCAACAGACAAGGATGCCCGCTCTCCCCATACCTCTTTAACCTTTACTTAAAAGCTCTCCTCTTAAAATTAAGTCAAAAAACATTTAACCACTCCATTTATATCTCAAATGTACAAATCAAGTACACGGCATTCGCCGATGACCTCAACATCTATTTTCAATATCCCTCTACTGAGTTGGCAAAAATCCTAAATTCTATTGAGTTTTCTGCAATCTCAAATTATGCTACAAATACAGGTAAATCAAAAATATTTCCGCTAAATCCTCTTAATCATAAGGAAATTTTCTTTCCGGATTCAAAGATTAAAATAGATTACTCACTCAAATATTTAGGTGTTACATTTATCCACCCACACAAGGAAGCTATAAAAGAAAATCTGTCCATAGTTTGGTCAAAAATTACAAAAATCTTAGTCAGATGGGAAAAGTTAAACCTTCCTCTCCTCTCCAAGGCATCAATCATAAAAATGAATATACTTCCCAAAATTTTGTATCAACTTGAGGCTATTGGCCAATGTGTGACAAACAAATTCTTCTCTAAAATGGAAACAACACTGAGTAAATTTATGTGGCACCCGAAGAACACTAGAATTAGTTATAAAAAACTAACATTACCCAAAGAAAAAGGTGGCTTAAGTCTTCCTGATTTCCAGACATATTATCATATTATCAATGCTAACCATATTGTGCGCCTAACCCATTATGAACCTTCTGATACTTTCTGGTACCCTCTCTGAATAAAAATTTATTACCAAAGTTTAATCACCTCTACTGTTAACCCAAAAGCTATTCCCTTCCTTAGCACCAAATCTTTAAGAAACTTCAATATACATCCCATAATAATCAATAAAGTAACATGTTTTCAAATGCTTATCACATCTTTAAATATAAAGAACTCCCTAATTATGGCACAACCAATACACATGAATCCTGAAATCAAACTAAATAACAATATGCTAAACCTAGAAAAATATCCAAATATTAAAAACTGTACAATATGGGATTTCTATCAATTAAAAAGTCAACCCCTAGGCTATATTGTTGATCACTTGGCAGCAAGTAAAAAATATCGCTTAATCATTAAACAAATATTATATTTAATAAACCTAAAAACATCAGGAATCAGCGTAACTCCACAAGAATTTCAGATTTATCAACAACTCATATCCTATTTGCTACAAAAAACTAAAATGCTATCAAACACCTATAAATTAATCACCCGAACCAAATATCAAAATGAAATCTTATACTCAAATTACTGGATGACCAAAAATGTGAATTTAACTAATGAACAAAAATTAGTGGCGATAGATATAACTACAAAACTCACACCCTTCAAAAAAGTAATATATACCCAAATCATGATTAATAACAATGCCTATCATACACCATTTTTTCTAAATAAAATAGACCCCAATTCCTCACCATTTTGCCCCATATGTCCCAACACAATTGCTGACACGCTCCACATTTTCTGGTCTTGCAAAACTGTCTATAAATTGTGGTGCTCTCTGAGAGTTAAACTGGAGAAATCGGGTTATATGAAATCCACCCTCTCATGGGAAATGTCAATATTAAATATCTTTCCCAATACTTACACATTAGAATCCAAACATATCATAGTAACATTAAGTGCACTGCTTAAATCCTACATAGCTCTTAACTGGCTTGACAGAGCTAAAATCTCCTGGCTAGATTTCAAAAATATAGCTATCCAATATGTTTTGGCCAACAAATTAAAAATGGTGAGCAAAAAGAAACTAACCTATTTCAAGAAATATTGGGAAAAACTTATAGAAATTCTATCTTAAATTTACGCTAAACTTAAATATAGTGCTTTTATTTTACCACCCTCAAATCAATTCAAAACTAATCATTCCTCAAGCATAAAGCTGAGATCACGTACAACAAAATGTAAAGATGCTATGATCATTAGACATATCAATGTCCATTAACACATTCATATTCAACTCTAAATCTTACCATAATACACCTTAAGAGTGACAACCCCATGTAAATATTTGTAAATATTGTAAATAGTTCCTTTGATAGATACAGTATAGAATTAAGATTTCCTTTATTATAGAAATAACAATGACAAATAGCAAAATTATATAAAAATTCTGTTTATGTTTTAATTCTTAGTGAAACTCTATCAAAATTCAGAATATAGGATGTTTTTTATTTTTTTATTTTTTTTTTTTTTTGTCATATAACAAGTTTATTTTAATAATAGAATATCCGTCCTTTCTGTTTAAAGTGACTTTAGTTTGAAATGCAAGACAAGGTTGTGGAATTTTGCAATATACAATATATTATGTGTTTTTGACATTATGTAACTTTATTGCTATTTTGTCTCTACCATGTATTAACTGTTATAATAAGCAGGAATTTTTTTTTTCTTGTGGAAATTGAAATAAAAATTAATTTGAAAAAAAAAATAAAAGTCATCTTGTTAACCTAGGTAAAATAAGCTGTTATGAATGTGTGTTGCAGAACTGACACATGTACCTGTTTCACAATATGTCGTTTACATAACACACTCACACAAACAAATATACTTTGGAAGCAGTAGAAATACAAGAGTTGATGCATATGTGCTCATATTCTGATGAACTGATGTCCACAGTACTAGATTTTTCAGATAATATCAATGTGTTTGAATCAGTAATGACCAATGGCTAGTGTCAGTGTAAACCCACAACGAATGTAACAATGCAGTTGTGCTCTTAATTTCTGTAGTTTATTTGACATTAGACCTATTGCTGACAGATCATTTTAGTTTAATTCCGGCAGGGCACACATGAGTCTGAGTAAGAATATCTTCTGTGAATAACGAGCCTTTTCCCTCCTGTTGTGTTTAAGAATGCATTTTGATAAGACAGAGGATAACTGGTCCATAACCATATTAATGCATGCCAAACAACTGTTTATATAGCGCACCTCTGAGAAACTGATTTGCACGAACAATGGCAAAGTGTTCACACATGTGAGATTCCCATTTCATGAATACAGCTTGAACTTGAGAATTTGTTAGGAATTAACATTACGGGAGAAAGAGCTGACAGATACTGTGGTGTTCATACTTTGGTTTATATTGGAAATGTTTTGTCATAACTTTTATGATATGATGAATTGCTTCTATTGCCTTCTCCGTTCGCACAGAGTTAAGAGATGAGCAGATGTGGTTCTTTGCTTAATTGGAAAAAACACTAATATTTCTATTGTTTCATCTTCCTTTGCTCAAACATGCTAAGCAGCGATGGGCAGCTGTCAGCACTTGGGTCAGTACTAAGTGTAAAAAGTAGACCTGGTGCCTCACTTTCCCTTTGGCAGCAGGTGTAAGAGCAGTGAGCCCATGGTCAGAGCATCGATAACACAGGGTTAAAATCCAGCTCATTTATTCACTTTTTTTTACTAGGTTCATAAGTAGGTACTAGGCTATCTGCCCGAAGGCATTTATAAGCCTAGCCAGAATGTGTTGGCTTTCGCCACCCCCTTAGATTAGTTCCCTGTGCCTCTGTCCAGCAGAGCCACTGAAGTGATCCCCGGGGTAAACTTTCTGTTTCCCATCCACTCGTCAAGGTTTCTCTTGAAGAAGGTTAGCGAGGAGCTCTGCCTAATGTAGATTGAAATCTTGTTCCATAGTATGGGAAGTCTCTGGGACAGGAATCTATCCCTCCAGCATGTCCTATTTATTATTGTGGTGAGGTCTAGATCCCTAGGGCATGTGGCTCGAGGGGATATGGTTTTCTTTAGGTGGAGCATGTCCATCAATTCTGGGTTTGACATGGCCTTGTATGTCAGGCAGAGATCACCTCTGAGTAGGTGGTATGCAACCGAGTACAGCTAGACTTTCTTCAGTTGAGCTGCATAGGGCATCTGCTTGAGGCCAGTGATCTTCTTGGTGAGGTACTTCTGTGGTCTTTTCAGTTGTTGCAGGTGTCTTGTAAGGTACATCCCAAATGGGGCATTGTACTCTGTGATGGGTCTGATGAGTGATGCGTAGGGGGGCCCAATGACCTCTTTCAATCTGGTTGCAAACCCTTTTGTGATTAGGTGGGCCACATAGAAGGATTTTCTAACCACTTTGGGGGGCTACCACCTATGTGATAGTTTGTGGGTACTTTGTTTTTTCCAAAGGGGATGACTATGCACTTTTTGGTATTTAGCTTGAGGCCATGGTTTTGACACCAGGTATCTGTCTCAGTGAGACCCTTTTGGAGGATGCCTATTCCAGCCAGAGAGTCAATTATAGCCCCTAGTTTGCAGTCATCTGCGGACTTGGTCAATCATAGTCCTCCTGTGCTTGCCTGTACCTCTGAGAAGTATATGCCGAACAGGAGGGGTCCTAGGACTGAGCCCTGCGGAATGCCACTTGTAACCAGTTTAGAGTCAGACTTAGCTCCCATAACTCTTACCATGTGGGTTCTGTCCATGAGCCAGTTGGCAACCCATCTCATGACGTAGGTGTTTATGTTCAGGCTGGTGAGCTTGTCTATAATACCTGAGTGGGAAATGGTGTCGAAGGCCTTTGCAAGGTCTAGGTAGGCTGTGTGGACCACCTTTCCCTCATCTATAGCCTTAGTAACTGTCTCAAAGAAGTCCACCAGGTTTAGGAGGCATAATCTGCCCTTAACAAAACTGAACTGGGTAGGGGCCAGTGTTTGGAGGTTCCCAGTGTCTCTGTTAATGAGATCCATGATGATGTGCTCCATAGCTTTGCAGACCAAGCTAGTCAGGCTTATAGGGTGATAGTTCCCGGAGTCCATTGTGGCTCCACCTTTGTGGAGTGGAATAACCGTTGCTGTGTGCCACTCTGTGGGCACATAGCCTGTGGGGAGGCTGAGTTTAAACAGTGTGTTTAGGTGAGGGGTTAGTTCATCTTTGAGCTCATGTAGGACGCAGCCTGGGACACCATCCGGTCCCATTGATACTGTGTTTTTGACTTTGGAGAGGGCTGTTTTAACTTGAGTGTCTGTAATTTCAGGGGCACTACATTCTTCTGGTATAGTTATGGGCCCTTTTGGGGGTGAGAGGGGGTGAAGTTTGCACTGAACCTGTCTGCCAGGATGTTGGCTATATCAGTCGGTTCAGTGTATTTTGTGCCATTCTGCACTAACTCCGAGCAGATCTGAGAATTGCCACTCAGATTCTTGACATAGCTAAAAAATGCCTTGTGGTTATCTTTGGAGTCCATGGCAATTTTTCTTTTGAAGCTAGCCTTGGATGATTTTATGAGGGAATGTAGTTTCTTGCTGATACTGATCAGGGATGTCTTCCCTTCTTGGGAATTTACTCTTTTCTGTACTAGTTTCCTCCTTCTATCGTATAGCTTGTTTATGGCAGGGGTCCACCAGACTGGTTTCCTTTTCTTGGAGGAGTGAGTCTTGGTTTTGTTTGGGATAGCATGATCCATGCATTCTTGTAGGTGCCCGTAGAGTGCATTAGTAAAGGATTTTGCAGCTTGGACAGCATTATCCTTTAGCATGGGGGCTTTGAAACTTCCCACCTTGGTCTTAAGTAACGTGAAGTTTGCTTTTGAAAAGTTTTTCATGGTGGTTTCTTTGACTGGGGGTGGTGGTGGAATGTGGATATCCAGAGTGATTAGTTTATGGTCAGAGCTAACCAATGAGGGGTTGACATCCGATGCGGAACACCGTCGCCCATATTGGTGATGACCAGGTCCAATATGTTGTCACCTCTGGTGGAGGTGTTGACCAGTTGATCCAGGGTGTTTGAGTTTATAAATTCTAGGAAATGTTGGGCAAGGGAGTTTGTACTTGAGTAGTTCTCCCAGTTAATGTTTGGGTAATTGAAATCACCCAATATCAGGGTGTTTGGTAGGACCTTTATGTTTCCCAGTGTTTCCAGGAATGCGGAGTGGGGGTCCTGGGACATGGTGGGTGATCTGCAGCAAGCTATAATTTGAATAGCAGTTTTGCCCATTGTTAGTTACACGTGGATGATCTCTGAAGCATCGTGCTGTGCCACTAACCTGGAGGTGTGGGTATCCTTGATGAATATGGATACTCCCCTGCCTTTTGTATTTCAGTCTGGGTTTTGTGGCCAAAATGTATGGTATGAGTTGTAGCCTGGTAGTGCTGGGGTGCTCTCTGGAGCCTTAAACCAGGTTTCTGTTACTGCACATATATTGATTTTCTCCATACTGAGGAGTGCCTCGAGTGCGTGCATTTTGAGGTTTAGACTTCTGGCATTGAGTAGCATTACCCTCAGTTTTTTGTTACTTGTGCTATTTATGGCAGTGGGTTTGTCTTTTGAGCCTTGCCTAAAAAAGTCACTATGGGGGTGGCAAGAGCCTTGGCCAGTATTCAAAAGACTAAGGGTGACAGGTGCAAGCTGTCTCTAGTGATGCAGCGTGGCTTATCCAGCATGTCATCCCAGGCTGACAGACACTGGATCCCCTTTAAATGACACCAGAAGCTTAGCCAATTGTTGAAATTGATAATTTTTTCTCTATACCGTGGTATCATTTTTGGTGAGGGCAGGATGCTTCTCAGGGTCAGAGTCATACCGCCCTGGGCTACATGATCAGAGAGCTCCTCCATGTCTCTTTTCATGTAGTTCAGGGAGGTACGGCTCAGGTAATTCACACCAACATGGACAATGACAGAGTCATATTTATACTTGTTCTGGAGTGACCTGAGTGCTTGTGTTATGTGGCAGATCCTGGCATCCGACAGGCAGCTAACAGTAACCTTCTCCTTGTTCCGCCTAGTGAGTGGGACGTCGGTGTGCCTGAATATAGAGTCACCTATTACTAGTGTGTTGGGTATGTTATTTTGCCTTAAGGGCTGTGATTGAATGGCACACTGGCTTTTGAAGTATGTGTTTCATGGTTTGTGTTGGGGGGTGGAGATTGCTTGGATGTCTGCTTTGGAGGTCTCTGTTGCTTTTGCAGATTTTTATTTAGAGCCTCCGAGTATGTCTTCATGTATTTATGTGTGTTTTTTGCCGGTGCTGGTTTCATAGGTCTATGTGAGACTGGTGGTGTGATGCAAGTAATTCCCTTCTCCTCTTGACTGCCTGGTCCAGTCTTGGGTTAAGAGAGCTTAGCCTCCAGTTTGACTGTATAATTGCATCTCTCGTATGGATTAGTGTTTGGTGTCATGATGGCATTACCTAAACAAATGTGATCATTACTGTAAATGTGACAAACATTGACTACAGTAAATTTCTATCATTAATGCCGACAACTGTACAGTATTGCAGATATTAGCTGCTTTGCAGGCTTCACTGCAAATCTCAATGTAAGTGTGTGTACAGCTTTCTAGAAATATGAATGTTTTGAAAAGATTGTACTCAGCAGATATGCTAACTATTTGGCTATGGCCATATATTCTGCAAAGTGTGCGTAGTATGCTTTGTCACAGTAAGGACAGTTTGCACATTATATTATATGAAGACTTCATCCATCATCACCTGAACATGTCAAAAGCAGAATCCTGCAGATGATTTTAAAACATTGCACAGTACACGAAAAATGGCAAACTATTGAATTAAGGTAGCATGTTAGTATTAACCATCAGCACAGTCACATCAGTCTGCAGACACCATCCATTAACCTAACAGATACACACTCATACAGAGAAGTTGGAGTGATGGGATGAATACAAGGAGATATGAACATACACTTAGCAGTGTGTTTTTTTAAATCGACCCCCAAAAGGTAGATGTGTGTGTGTGTGTGTGTGTGTGTGTGTGTGTGTGTGTGTGTGTGTGTGTGTGTGTGTGTGTGTGTGTGTGTGTGTTTTTTGATGTTCGACTTTTTGGAAACTCGATCATATGGTCTCTTCAATTTTTTTTTTTTTGAGTTTCCAAAATGTCCATAATCTGACATAGACCCATATATATGCAGATATTGCATATATGGTTTTAAATTTATTTATTTTATTTTATTTAACATTTGTTTACTAGCAAATTCCAACTTGGAAAGAGCTTCATTTTCAGAGGAAGCCCTGGGAGAAGCACTTCAGACGCATGTCTTTGTATATATAAAGTACAGATTAAGTTAACAACATGGCATTAAAGCAAATTTTGCTTGAATTAAAATAAAAAATATATATATTTTTGTAATCATAATATATTTGTTACCTGTAGGCATAGACCCCACCAAATATGAATACACTATTACTCTTGCATAATTCAATTAGCAAGAACTAGAGACAAAAGCATGCATGCTTGCCTTTACAGTTAAGATCTCATGCTTAAGTTGCTAGTAAAGTATGGAAGAACAATCATTTTAATGCAGTCATGCTGATTTGTGCTGCATTCATACTCCTTCCCAGTTGAAGTTGTTCTAATCGTTCAGTACTCACCTCCCTGATTGCAGAAATTTCTTGAGCAGCTGAAAAATAAAGATGGAAAGAAAAACAGACATGAAAGCATTGTTGACAATACTGAGTACTGATACCAGCCTTGGCTATATCAACAGCCATAAAGAAGGAAAGAAAAACAGACATGAAAGCATTATTGACAGTACTGAATACTGATACCAGCCTTGGCTATTGATAGCTTTCCACATCATGTAACGTTGCCTTATCTGTATACTTACACAAATGTGGGGTGCCAGCAGTCCTAAACTCATCCTGCCACTAGTTGAGTTGTGCCTGCTTCCACCCTTTCAGGTCATAATAACGGTGCCTGCATTGCTCCCTTGTGTGTGCTATGTCATTCACACTGAAGAAAGCCTTGACCAGACTGCTCCAAGCCTCAGCATTATACTGAGATCTGTGCCGCGGATAATGGCTGTAGTGCTTTATGAAAGAGCAATAAATATCTTTAACTCTGTCACACCCCACCTTTGAACCCTGAATTGGGCACCATCCTTCCCAGCTCCTGTCATGTCTGCAAAGGTCCTCCAATAACAGTTAAAGTGTTTTCCTGCTGATTTGTGATTTCATGGTTCATGGCTTGTGTGCAAACCCACGCAACCATGCCAACCAAGTCTGCACGATGTGAAAAGGTGAGCAATATTGCCAAACAGCGAGGAAGGCAGTTTATGAAACAAGAAGAATAATGTTTTATTTATTTATTTATTTTACATTTGTTGACCGGGATAGTCCGACTGGATACATGTCCATTTTCAGCGGAGGTCCCGGGAGAAAAGCTCCAGACATACATACAAAGACTATTACATATAAATGTAAAAACATTTGTCAAGATCAATATATAACATGTAAGTTACATATTAGATGAAAATCTTTTGTAACGCTCAAAGCAGTATATGATAAAAACATTCATAAATTCATACTCCTTCAGTTTAGCAATTGATACATTATTAGGTTATAGACAAAAACTGGGGATGTAGTCAATGTAAAGGAAGACGACCTGTTGTAGCACGCAAGCACGTAGTATTAGTTGGTCTGGGTTGGTGCATAGGCACAGCCAGTATAGTTTGAAGTACTGTATTCAATTTTTCCTGAATTGCATTGGGGACAGTTCAGAAATAAGGTCAGCAGTAAGGGAGTTCCAGATTTTGCCCAGTACTAAAATAAGGTCAGCAGTAAGGGAGTTCCTGGTTTTGCCCAGTTGTATAATAAGGTCAGCAGTAAGGGAGTTCCAGGTTTGGCCCAGTTCTGAAATAAGGTCAGCAGTAAGGGAGTTCCAGGTTTGGCCCAGTTCTGAAATAAGGTCAAAAGTAAGGGAGTTCCAGGTTTAGCCCAGTTCTGAAATAAGGTCAGCAGTAAGGGAGCTCCAGGTTTGGCCCAGTTCTGAAATAAGGTCAGCAGTAAGGGAGTTCCAGGTTTAGCCCAGTTCTGAAATAAGGTCAGCAGTAAGGGAGTTGCAGGTTTGGCCCATTTCTGAAATAAGGTCAGCAGTAAGGGAGTTCCAGGTTTTGCCCAGTTCTGCAATAAGGTCAGCAGTTAGGTAGGTCCATGTTTTGCCCAGTTCTGAAATAAGGTCAGCAGTAAGGGAGTTCCAGGTTTGGCCCATTTCTGAAATAAGGTCAGCAGTAAGGGAGTTCCAGGTTTGGCCCAGTTCTGAAATAAGGTCAGCAGTAAGGGAGTTCTAGGTTTGCCCACAGAGTTGGCAAACAGTAATGTGACAGTTACAATTAATTTATGGTATGTGTGTTGCTAGACCTGACAACGGTTTGTCCAATGGTCAACACTGGGATGTCAAAAGATTGGCTTTTAATACCTGAATTTGGAAGGAATCAGTTTTATGACTTCACACATATACTAAAAAGTAATTTGTACAATGTGGGATTCAAACCTATGTGAAAAAGAAAATTGCCACATGGGTGTTTTTTCCTCATTATCACAGACAACACTTCCACTAACAATATACACCTTTAAGAGTGAGTGATGCTACACTTCAATTAACCATGTATGTGTGTGACATGACAAGGTCGCGGTTTATGCATTCTAAGGTGTGATGCAGGAGTAATGTCTGACAATATACTGGAAAAGGATATGCTTGTATTTCAGAGTAGACTGTTTGAGTCCTGATTCAGACCATACAATACATTCTGTTTTACATCTATACTTGTGTTACGGGAGATGTGTAAATGATGGTCAGTAAACTATGACGTCCATCCCAGGTCTGAAATACATTTATAATTACAGAACCATAAATGTCATGCTGCACTAGTTACACATATAATAGATATGAACCTTGTTTACATAGTTATTTTTATGTATAATTATCTTTATATTAATATTTTTGGTAAAAATTACAGTTGGACACCATTAATAAAAAGTGGAGTGTGTTAGATTAGAACCCTGGCTTATCTGTGTTATGGCCATAAACTTACACCTGATACCACAGAGAAAAATAGGCTGTAAGTGTAGTTTTTACACTCAGTATAGACCAGAGTTGTGAAGGCCATGCATCGCC
Organism: Protopterus annectens; assembly: GCF_019279795.1. NCBI lineage: Eukaryota > Metazoa > Chordata > Ceratodontiformes > Protopteridae > Protopterus > Protopterus annectens. The sequence continues at coordinate 1,658,769,144 of NC_056729.1, forward strand.
TCTCAGCCTGTTTGTGTAAAGGAAGATGAAGCACATAAAATGCATCAGTTTCTTCGCTTCAGTGATTCTTTTATTTATTCAGTACAGAGCTGTGATTTTTCACAGGTGAGCAGCATTCGAATAACAGAGGCAAATGTAAATATAGATTATTTTTGTTAATACTCATAATGATCACTCTTCAGTACAAAAAAAAACTGTAGCACTTGAACCACAGTCTACATATTACCTCAATGTCTTCACACACACACACACACACGTGCGCGCATGCACACACACACACAGACACACACACCCACACAGGCCCAAAGACACACACAGGCCCAAGGACACACACACACACCCACACACACACACACACACACACACACACGTGCGTGCGTGCGTGCACACACACACACACACACACACACACACATAAGCCCAAAGGCACACAATCTCGCACACACACATGCGCATGTGCACACACACACAGGCCCAAAGGCACACACTCTCTCACACACACACACACACACACACACACACACACACACACACACACACACGCACACATGCAGACACGCACACACATGTACACACACGCACACATGCCCAAAGACACACACACACACACACACAAACGCCCAAAGACACACACTCTCACACACACACACACACACACACACACACACACACACACACTTGAGCCACAGGTGTAATTTCTGCTGTCATTATCATCCAATGTGCTGAATGCTGTGCAATGCCGGTAAGTGTGATTGTACTTCCTAAGGCAAGTGACATTAATTTAATTAATTATTTTTAAAATTTTTATACATTTGACCGTGTTTGCACCACACACATGTTACAGAGTAAAAAAAGTAAAGTTAAACATATGTTAAACAATTACATAGCTCTGGATTTGAACTATACACAGTTGGAGAGTCTTATCTCTCTTTGTCACAGGCATAGTTTTGGAACATGTAATCAAATGGATGTCACAGTGGTGCAGTGGTAGCATTGTCGCCTCACAGCAAGAGGTTCTACAGTTCAATTCTTGTCTCGAGTGCCTTCTGGGTGGAGTCTGCATGTCCTCCTTCTGTTTGTGTGGGTTTTCTCTGGGTACTCCGGTTTCCTCCCACATTACAAAGATATGCATCTGGAACATTTCTCCTTGAGCCTCTGCTGAAAATTTGCTTCACTCCAAGTTGGACTTGGTAAACAAATGTTAAATAAATCATGTGAATACAAGCAATTAACATTTTCTCTACAGTATTAACACTTGTACTTTCTCCACTGATTGTACATGTGTGGCTTACATATTTAGTGCAATGAGTGATCACAAAACTGTTTATGAATTTACACATATGCAGCTCTGTCTTCTCTTTGTATTGTGTTCATTCTTCCCTTCTCTCTGCTGTAATCAGAGATATGCAAACTATAGTGCATTTTCTAATATTTTCCTTTAAATGTGTGATAAAAATAGAACAGTTTTCAGCAAAGACATTAGAGTTTTGCTATTATCGATAAAAAAAAATGATAAATGAGGGTACTTTTTTCATTTAAAAATTTGTTGAAGTTGCTTCCACACTGATGCCAGCCATTGCGGTGAATGTAGTATGAATTGCTGTTGTGTTCTCCTACTTTCTCAAACTAATCATTCACAGTTGCAAGCCATTAGCTCCTAAAAATGGTGTACAGCCTACATTTTGTCTACATCTGCCACACAAAGTGAAAAGTTTGGTATTCAGCAATTCACACCTTGTTTATTTATTTATTGCATTTGTTTACCGGACGTTCCACTGGGCCAAAAAGTGCCCATTTTCAGTGGAGGCCCAGGGAGAAAAGCTCCACAGAGATATATACAATACATACAATTTTACATCTTCACAGTGCTCAGAGGGCTGAATCAACAGTATAAGAAGGTAACCGTGTAGCTAGGGAACCAGAAGGTGAGAAGACTTGTGTGTCTCGACAAAACTGAAGACAGGAATTGATTTGAAGGTGATTTATCTGCAGAGAAGGCTTATAATTTGGTTAGGTTATGCTTGTATTATTGAAGTGCTTTCTAAATTTTGCAAAATATTATAAATGTGTTTGTATATCCAGCAGAAAATGGAACTTTTATCTGTATGCCCTTCTTATAATTCACTGTTGGCACATGCAATTTTGGAAAGCATTTACATTTCAGACAGACAGGTTATTATTTCAGCACAACTGTTATTTTTCAAATTTGATTTTTCAACATTCTAGGTTATTGGAGAGAAATATAATGTGCACATCACTGACACTGGTGTTTCGCTTCTGAAATGGCCCAGGACAACCTCCATGGGAGTGGTGGGCACAGTGAGAAGTGATGGCATTCATAAATTGACTTTTCTGTTGCAAATGAGTACACATCCTAATAATTATATGGAAAGCATATGTACATTACTTCTGTGGTATTCCTCAGTTTGTAAAACCTTCATTTGTTTGTTGTTTTGGGGGTGGGGGATCCACCTACCATTCTGTGGTACAAGAAGAAAAGTGATTCAAGTGCTTTTCTGTTGAAAATGTGCATGTATTTTGATATTTTTCTGGGAAACATATATACATTAGTTATGTGGTATTCCTTGGCTTGTACAAGCCTTTATCTGTGTGTGAGAGGGGAGGGAGGGACAACAACTTACCTTCAGTTGTATTACATGAAAAGAGTGTTTCAATTGCTTAATGGTAGCAAAAGGGTACACAGACTGATTATTTTTGTAATGCATTAGTTATGTGATATTTATCTGTTTTATCCTTCTCTATTTTAAGTCATATAGATTATGACACCCAAGCCTACAAATCCACGAACACCCCCTTTCAGTCATGCAAACAATAAGGTGATAATGCAAGCTCTGAGGCTCCGCAGAGCCTTTCTGCTAGAGAGGGAACCTGGGAATATGGCTGCCAGAAAGGAGACTCAAAACCAGTTACTGAATGATGTCAATGCACTCGGAGGTCACAGCAGAAATTATGATCAGGTGCGGCAGCAGGCCGCTGATGTGATTTCATCAGCATGGAGGAGTGCAGCTGGAGTTGCCTGAGAAAAGCTGATTATGGGGGGGGTCCCGCTAATGAGCCCCCACTGACACTAAATGAGGAGTTCATGTCCACTGTCAGAGATCCAGATATCTCATTTTGAACTGCATGTCATGTGCTTGATGTCAGTGCTGATGTGGCTAGGAGGACATGTTTGTCCCAGGAGCAGCTTACTTTTATATTTGGTTGTAGAATAAAATAATTAATTTGACTACTACTCCTTGTAAATTTTTTTTTGTATCTGTACCTATTGATAATTAATAGAGTTATACTAAAGAGCTGTTCAGTACACATGGGTGTGGGTGGATGTCTCAGGCAAGTTTCAGTTTCATTTCTTACAGGACATATAGGTGATTGCGTATTCACTGTCCCTGTGTTTTTCCCATTGTGATGCTTAATTGCCATCCTTTACTTGCTTTATTATTTTCCAGGATCATCCTTCTTGCAAAGTGTTGAGGCATACGCACATGGTAAGCAAATGTTTATTAGCTTACTATTAAGCATTATTTAAATATATAATTATCTGTATGTGTGGGAAGGATGTACTGAGTGTCTGCATTGCTATACCATCTGCAATTGTATGATCAGTGTTACTTTTTTACTATCTATATTGGTTTAATATTTAGTGTAATATGAATTTCATTCCTGTGTTTGTTGCTTATTATCACAAGTGATCATGACAGTGGAGGTGTAGGACTCCTACCACCTGATGTTGGAGTATTGGTAGGCTTTGATGATGATGATGATGGTGGTGGCCACATAGAGGCACAGGCAGGGGGTACAGAGGTTGAATCTGACACTTTGGTTGTGACTCACACATTCCCTGTATTTCTTTCATTTACAGTCAGTATACCTATACATACACATTCCACTAAGCCCTCAGAGATTGGACAGATTGAGGGTGACACACTTGATCAGGGTAATGTGGTTACTGCAGCTTCAGTGCAAGCTGATTCTGGCCATAGCAAAAGTGTGGGTGAGGTGCCACACATGAGAGCTGGTAGGGGTGCTTGCAGGAAGCATGCTGTCCACTCTACCTGATGCTGGTATGTCATTACGTGCCACTCAGTGTATGTTTAGGGCCATCATGGGGGCACAGGCACATTTCACTAGGGTCTCCAAGGGCATGTTCAGGATTCTAGATATGGCACAGACTGACGTGTGACTGCCTTCACCATGTAGTTGATTCAGTGGATTGGATTAATGACATTATTAAATGGGCAGGGTCTATGATAGAACATCTGCTGGGAGGAGGACAGCATCCACATGGCCGTAGGTCCACAACATCATCTGCTGTTAGCCGACAAGGCCATGCCCAATCCTGCTCCCATAGTGGTACTACTTCCACTGTTCCATCAGTGGTTGAGTTGTCCAGATATAGACATGGTAGGCCATGGGGTCATGGACCTGGACATAGTCATGAGGAAAGCTCATACAGCAGACATTGCTGACATTCAGATAGCCAAAGTCAGAAAAAAACTCTCTGCAAGTAGGACCAGGTGCAAGGCAGGAACAGATACAAGTAGACAAAAATTGCCAGTAGCAAATACAGTGAAAAGCTTCAAATGAGGCTAGTAAGTTAAATACATAAGTATTTTATTAAGGTATAATGAGCATCCCAGACCGGTTTCAGCCAACAGGCTTTCCTCAGTGGGAATGAAAGTAGTAACAACTTTGAAGAGACACACACACACACACACACACAGATATATCTAAATATATATATATATATATATATATATATATATATATATAAAAACATGAATCATCCAATAGGATTCTTCTCAAAGTGATCTTCCCAAAATGATGGAGAGAAGGAAGGTTGATATATTGTGTGTGCAAGAGACCAGATGGAAGGGAAGTAAGGCCAAGTGTATAGGAGGTGGGTTCAAATTGTTCTATCATGGTGTGGATGGCAGAAAAAATGGGGTAGGGGTTATCCTAACAGAACAGTATGCTAAGAGTGTTTTGGAGATGAAGAGAGTGTCTGATAGAGTGATGTTTATGAAGCTTGAAATTGATGGTGTAATGATGAATGTTGTTAGTGCATATGCTCCACAAGTTGGGTGTGCGATGGATGAGAAAGAAAAATTTTGGAGTGAGTTGGATGAAGTGGTGGTGAGTGTATCCAAGGGTGAGAGACTAGTGATTGGAGTGGACTTCAATGGGCATGTTGGTGAAGTGAACAGAGGGGATGAGGAAGTGATGGGTAGGTATGGTGTTAAGGAGAGGAATGCAGAAGGTCAGATGATTGTGGATTTTGCGAAAAGGATGGACATGGCTGTGGTGAATACGTATTTTAAGAAGAGGGAGGAGCATAGGGTGACATACAAGAGTGGAGGAAGATGCATACAGGTGGATTATATCCTATGTAGGAGGGCCAGTCTGAAGGAGATTGGAGACTGTAAAGTGGTGACTGGGGAAAGTGTAGTTAAGCAGCATAGAATGGTGGTCTGCAGGATGATGTTGGTGATCATAAGCGGAGGAGGAGTGTGAAAGCTGTGCCAAGGATTAAATGGTGGAAGTTAAAAAAGGGTGATTGTGAGGTGGAGTTCAGGGAAGAGTTAAGACAGGCACTGGGAGTCAATGAAGAGTTACTGAATAGCTGGGTAACTACAGCAGAGCTAGTAAGGGAGACTGCTAGGAAGGTGCTTGGTGTGACATTTGGACAGAGGAAGGAGGACAAGGAGACATGGTGGTGAAATTAGGAAGTACAGGAGAGTATACAGAGGAAGAGGCTGGCGAAGAAGAAGTAGGATTGTCAAAGAGATGAAGAAAGTTGACATGAGTATAAGGAGATGACGCGCATGGCAAAGAGAGAGGTGGCGAAGGCTAAGGATAAGGCATATAGAGAGTTGTATGAGAGATTGGACACTAAAGAGGGAGAAAAGGACCTGTACTGATTGGCTAGACAGAGGGACAGAGCTGGGAAAGATGTGCAGCAGGTAAGGGTGATAAAGGACAGTGAGGGAAACGTACTCACAACTGAGGAGAGTGTGTTGAGTAGATGGAAAGAGTACTTTGAAGGGCTGATGAATGAAGAGAATGAGAGAGAGAGAAGGTTGGATGATGTGGGGATAGTGAATCAGGAAGTGAAGCAGACTAGCAAGGAGGAAGTAAGGACAGCTATGAAGAGGATGAAGAATGGAAAGGCTGTTGGCCCAGATGACATACCAGTGGAAGCATGGAGGTGCTTAGGAGAAATGGCAGTGGAATTTTTAACCAGATTTTTTAATGAAATTTTGGAAAGTCAGAGGATGCCTGAGGAGTGGAGAAAAAGTGTTTTGGTACCTATCTTTAAGAATAAGGGTGATGTGCTGAGCTGCAGTAACTACAGAGGGATAAAATTGATCAGTCACAGCTTGAAGTCATGGGAAAGAGTAGTGGAAGCTAGGTTAAGAAGGGAGGTGATGATTAGTGATCAGCAGTATGGTTTCATGCCAGGAAAGAGCACTACAGATGCAATATTTGCTCTGAGAGTGTTGTTGGAGGAATACAGAGAAGGTCAGAAGGAGATGCATTGTGTCTTTGTGGACTTAGAGAAAGCATATGATAGGGTGCCTAGAGAGGAGTTGTGGTATTGTATGAGGAAGTCAGGAGTGTCAGAGAAGTATGTAAGAGTGGTACAGGATATGTACAAGGGTAGTGTGACATTTGTGAGGACTGCGGTGGGAGTGACAGATACATTTAAGGAGGAGGTGAGATTACATCAAGGATCAGCTCTGAGCCCTTTCTTATTTGCAGTGGTGATGGACAGGTTGACAGATGAGATTAGACAGGAGGCCCCGTGGACGATGATGTTTGCAGATGACATTGTGATATGTAGTGAGAGTAGGGACCAGGTTGAGGAGACCCTGGAGAGGTGGAGATATGCTTTAGAGAGGAGAGGAATGAAGGTCAGCAGTGCTAAAATAGAATATATGTGTGTAAATGAGAGGGAGGGTAGAGGAATGGTGAGGATGCAGGGAGTAGAGTTGGTAAAGGTGGATGAGTTTAAGTACTTGGGATCAACAGTTCAGAGTAATGGTGAGTGTGGAAGAGAGGTGAAGAAAAGAGTGCAGGCAGGGTGGAATGGGTGCAGAAGAGTGTCAGGAGTGATTTGTGACAGACGGGTACCAATAAGAGTGAAAGGGAAGGTCTACAAGAGGGTAGTGAGACCAGCTATGTTATATGGGTTGGAGACGGTAGCATTGTCAAAAAGGCAGGAGTCAGAGCTGGATGTGGCAGAGTTAAAGATGTTAAGATTTGCACTGGGTGTGACTAGGATGGACAGGATTAGGAATCAGTATATTAGAGGGTCAGCTCAGGTTGGACAGTTTGGAGACAAAGCAAGAGAGGCGAGATTGCGCTGGTTTGGACATGTGCTGAGGAGGGATGCTGGGTATCTTGGGAAAAGGATGCTAAGGATGGAGCTGTCAGGTAAGAGGAAAAGAGGAAAGCCTAAGATGAGGTTTATGGATGTGGTGAGAAAAATAAAAAGAGAATGAAAAGTTATACAATAAAACCACATTGTTAGTATCTAATGTAATTAATAAAAGCAAAAATAAAACACATAATATTATAAATGGTCACTCAAACTGGGTGAAAACAAAGCACCCAGTTTAATGATCCAATACGTCTCTTTTTTGGTGAGAATTGAATGCCATCCTTGCTTGTTGGATCCGTCACCAAGAATTCTGTCAATAATAGTGAACTGGAATCTGGCTGAGTTGTGGTGTAAACAATGTCTGTATAGAGCATTGGTCTCTCTCTTGGTTCGTATGTCACTATGGTGCTCAGACATAAGTAATTGAAGTGGTCGTGATGTTTGTCCAACATAAAATGAACCACATGTACACGTTGCAAGGTACACCACCCAACCACTATTACAATTGCCAAAAAAATTTATGTCAAAGATCCTATCAGTGTTTATACTGGTGAAATGTTTTGATGTGAAAATAAATGGACATGATGAGCAATGACCACAATGGTAGGTACCCCATAGTTTGTCACCTGTCATAGTTAGTTGGTGGTGTATGGCTCCAGCCGAGCTTACCCTTTTAAAATGTGAAAAAAAATGACCCAAGTGTCCTGCCTTTTCTATATCCATACTTACATACATTACCAATCAGAGATGTAAGTTCATCATTGGCAGTAAGAATGTTCCAATGTTTGGACATAACATTCCTAATTAGGTTGATGTTGCGTCCAAATGTGATGAACCGAATGGATTCATCCTGTTCAGTCTGAGTTTTTTCACGATATGTAAGAAGGGAGGTTCTAGTAGAGTTGGAAGCAACTTGTTGGGCACCATGGATGTCCAGCTCCTTGTAACCCTTAGCTCTAAACCTGTTGGCCAGATCCTGTTGGGATTTTTCATAGTTATTTTCTGAGGAGCAGATTCTGCGAATCCTGAGGAATTGAGACTTAGGCATGTTTCGGATAATGTGGTCGGGGTGCATACTCATTGCATGTAGTAAGTTGCTGTACTGGGGATATTTGCAAAATGTTTTACTTTGTAAAGTGTTATCTGGATTCCGAGTTATGGTCACATCCAGAAAGTTGATCTCATTCCTATCATAAGTTAAGGTAAATTCAATACCCTATTTGTTTTGGTTGAGATACAGTACAAATTCCACCAAATATTCCTCATCTGAACGCCAAACCAACCAACAATCATCCAAATACCTACGCCAAATGTCAAGTTCCTCAAGATATAGATTTTGTGTGGAATCATAGATGGGATGCTCCTCAATGTATCCCATAAACAAGTCTGCATATATGGGAGCAAAGGATGCTCCCATCACTGTGCCCTTGAGCTGTCAGTAACATTCTCCCTGAAAATAAAAATCATTTTTATTGAGAACATGCTCAGCCATGCAGACCAAAAGGGTGTTGAAGCCTACTAGATAAAGTTGGGCTTTGTCTAACCAAAAATTGAGGGCTTCTAATCCAGCCCAATGTGGTATATTGGTGTATAGAGCCTTGACATCCAGGGTACAGAGTAGCCAGTCAGGTTCCAGTTGATTATCAAAGATGATGTGTAGAAATTGTGTAGTGTCCTGTATTCTGGCACAAATAAGGCCAAACAATGGTTTGAGATATAATGTGAGGAACTCAGATAGTGGTTCAGTCAATGAACCCATACCAGATACAATTGGTCTTCCAGGAGGTTTATTAAGGCATTTATGTATCTTGGGTAAAAGATATAATGTTTGTTTCTGTGGATCCTTGACCGTGAGATGTGTCTTCACCATATCGGATATGATACCCTAAGAGGGTGGTACAAAGTTGGATTTATGAAATTTGAATTCATTAGATCTTTGAGAGTTAGATCTAGATCCAAAGAAATGTTTGAGGTTAATCCTGCGGCAAAAGTCATTAATGTCATTAATTATATCTGATTCATCGACAAAAAACCCAGGAAGAAAATTCAAACCTTTATTCAAAAGTTTCTTTTAGTCGTCTGTTAAAACAGTTTGAGAAATGTTCAAAATGTTACCATCTATTGTCTCATAAATATAGAAGACCCTCAGTCGTATCTATCTTTGTACCTTCTATGCTTTCTCCCACCCCTCATCCTAATGCGTTTAAAGGATGGGTCTGGTTCTTAGATTTCTTGGAAACCGGGGATTCTCCAGTGTTAGTCCCTTCAGTGCCTGTAGTGAAGGAATCCTCCGCTGATGTACTGCTGTACGTATGAGACCCCTTCAGTATTGATCTGGGTCTTTTTTTTTCCTATCAGGGTTCTGTCTGATGTTCATAAATCTAACATTTTTGGTAGTTTCAAAAGGTCATCCCCTTTGGTAATCAGTTAAATCTCTATTGAATTTTTTGATTTTCTTATCCTTGATTTCTTTCTCAAATACCAACAGTTCTTTTGACAGCTTATTGAGGAATATAGAGAATTGTGAGTGCCCCTCATAAATTTTGACTTCCCCACACATGTTAGTTTCAATAGTTCGTTGATAGCAAGAACTTAATATTTGAACAAAGTTCATAGATGCCTGTTGTTGGGCTTGATACTATTCATTGGTCAAAGCTTCATCAGTCTTACTTACTAAAGGTTGGGTTTTGATTCTCAGACCCCTAGGGGTTATTTTCTTATTCATGTAGGCTTTAAAAAGCCTCAAATGCCATATGTTTGTTCTCAAACTTTTTATACTTTTACTAGGTTTATGAAAATCAATGTTGACAGCCGTCAACTGGATCCGTTTGTTGTGGAATACCATTCTCATTTGGTATGACAAAAACACCAATGTCGTTTTTGTCGGCACAAAGCCCCTGAAGTATTGTTTCAAGATCCATGAAAATGAGCTGTGGAATGATAGATCTTTTCAGATCCCAAAAAAATGTTGCTGCTTGTAGGAAAAAGTCAAAATAATAGTATATGCTGTAAGCTGTCAAAAGTACTGAGCTAATAACCCTATAAATCCAGTCTAATAACATAAACCAACTTATCAGAGAGGTAATCCTGGCACTTACCAAAAATAATGCCAATAAACCTGATTATATATGGTAGTGACCAATGTGCTTGACAGAATTCTTGGTGACAGATCCAACAAACAAGGATGGTATTCAATTCTCACCAAAAAAGAGAAGTATTGGATCATTAAACTGGGTGCTTTGTTTTCAACTGGTTTGAATGACCATTTATAATATTATGTGTTTTATTTTTGCTTTTATTAATTACATTAGATACTAACAATGTGGTTTTATTGTATAACTTTTCATTCTCTTTTTATTTTTCACACAGGAAACAATTTGAATGTTGGGAAGATCACTTTGAGAAGAATCCTATTGGATGATTCATGTTTTATATATATGTGTGTGTGTGTGTGTGTGTGTGTGTGTGTGTGTGTGTGTGTGTGTGTGTGTGTGTGTGTGTGTGTCTCTTCAAAGTTGTTACTACTTTCATTCCCACTGAGGAAAGCCTGTTGGCTGAAACCGGTCTGGGATGCTCATTATACCTTAATAAAATACTTATGTATTTGACTTACTAGCTTCATTTGATGCTTTTCACTGTATTTGGTGCTGACATTCAGGTAGCACCAGCACATTTGACTATGGGCGTGCATGTGCCTGTGCAACTCCTGACAGAGCCAGTTCTCATGGTCGGGGGTGACACAATGAACTGATACCTTTACCATGCATGGCGCACACCTGTCCAACATGTCAGGGCATAGCACTAGCACAGAACTTGGCTGTGTTCATGCAGACACTCACATGCACACATTTCACAATGAGTGCCCAAACAGACACCCACACATAACAGGTACAGGAGGCATTTATAAGGCTTGCAGTTCATTCTGTCTCAGTAGCCATTTGATAATTAGCTACATTCCTGCGTGCCTGTCTTTCTTACTCACATGCAGTCACTACTTTGGTGTTAGCCTTGGCCTCCTGCTCTCCCAAACAACACCCTGTGCAAACGATGATAACTGCACCATCACCTAGTTTCTATGTTTTGGATTCAGAAATATGTATGCATTTTTTTTTCTGATGCACAGGGTGCGTAGCTAATGGAGTGGTTAGTATATGTACTGGTGATGCTATTTTGAAACATTTACTGATTTCTTACAGCCTTTTTATTATTGTGATTACTACCTTGAAAATGACAGAAATATATTGACATAAAGTATTCCTGTCACATATTAATGTCATTGCTGGACAACTCATACATATTTGACTTAAAATACATTTTAAGTAACAGCATGCAAGTATCTGCTATTCATTTGTGTTTTTAGCCATTTATTTTCCTGTTCCACGTTCAACACTTACCTCAGTAGTCCTGCAATTGCAACTATTGTAATTCGGGGCTCACTGTGTCTGATGATAGCAGTGCACAGACATTACATGGGTAAGTAAGGGTTGTGAGCATAGCTTGGCATTAGTTTTACTGTATGTATATGCATTGGATGAAAGCTGTACCCCTTAGGTGGTCAACATGTGTGCTATGCATTGCCTTTTAGTCAATGCAAGGACATATTGTACACGCCTATCTCTGCCTGCACCCACAGTGGCTGGTGGATCCCCCTCTGAGTTCTCATTTGAGTGTGGCTGTGGTGACCTTGCCAGTCTTAGTGGAATGTGTGCCCCTTCCCCTTGGTGTTCCTGTTGCAGCTGTTTTTTTCAGGGTAATATTATGTAGGCTAGCACAGGCAGTGATAATTTCAGCACAAGCACTGGAATCATACTTCAGGGCTCCCCGATGTATCTAGGCAGTAAAACTGTTATTTTGGCAGCCCAGACACATGCTCTGTGATAGTTCTTGTTTGAGCAAGTGCCTCATTAAGCCTGTAGTGTTCCTCTCTGGGTGTGTGTGCATTTATGATGGGCATCATCAGCCATGGTGTGAGTGCATCCCCCAGTAAATGACCTTGTGGGATATACCCCATGGAAAACCTCTGGTAGAGCTATGAGTTGTGCCAAATATGGGAGTCGTGGTAACTGCTGGAGTTGCCAGCACACACATTCAGGATGATTCTCTTAGTGTTACACATGACCTGGCAGTTAATGGAGTGGAAGCCCTTTCTTTTTATGTAGATCTTTCCCTGTTTCTTGCTGGTGCTTTGATCTCAATGTGCATGCACTCTATGATACCCAATACTTCAGGGAAGTGTGTTATGGGGTAATAATCCTGTGTGGTTGTAGATGTGTCTTCAGGGTTAACGGGGAAATATATATAGTCATTAGCATGGTGTAGCATAGCATTTAGGAATTGATGTAGGATCCTGAATGCTGATGCCTGTGATGCCCCCAGCATGCCCCCTGTTGTTCTCTGTAAGGTTGCTGTAGCTAAAACTCTGAGTGCTACACATATGTTAGCCTCCAAAAGTATTGGTTGCCCTCTGTTTATCCCTTTGTCTCACCTGAGGACAACAGAGGTTGCAGAGTTTCTGGAGTGTGCCTCTATCCAGTCTGTAGTGCTCGACTATTTCCACCTCATGCAGACCATGAAAGGTTAAATGAAGGTTAAACACCCTTCTCCTTCCCTTTCTTGCAGAAGGTCTATCAGCAGCAGCAGCATAGACTTCAGCCTATTGCACATACACATGCAGAAGAGCAACAGCAGCCCCTAACATTCTTTCCCTCAAGTGTACTTTCTGTGGCTGTATTCCAATATGTTTAGAATTCGAGGTAAACACCTGCACTAACTGCACACAATTGTTTTACAGCTTTTTGAGTAGCTCCTCCATCTTGGATTGGTTGATTAGCATACAATTCAGCGTCTTATGCAGTAATTAGCATAACATGGTGCTTACTGTGCTTGGAAGGCTCTACGCACTTTGTAGAGCTGCTTACTGAATAGAAATTGGCACACTGTTGTGTGAGTGTCAGGACATGATACACACATGGTTTTAGCGAGCTGTGTAGGGTTTATTGAATCTAGCCCAGGGTCTTTTTACAGCAGCCCCTGATTGCTGGGGTTCCTTTTGATCCCCGGGTATGTTTAACTGTTTAGATATAATAATCCAATAATGCAGCATTCTAGTTCTGCAAGAAGTGTACAAAAACTTAAAGCTCTGATTGGCATATTAAGTCCAATTAATAGCAAACAGACATAACTTATATCACAAGCAGTTTTCATGAAGAAGGGACTAGCAGCAGAGGACTTTGCAAATGTCTAACTTACTTAGTAGTTTTGAAGTCTTCCCAAACTAAAAATAAATACATATTATTAAGCCAATATTAATCCAATGAAAAAAATCATCTTAAGAGGAGTACACTCCATCTGAATCAGGTGTGTGTAAAATTTATTCTGTGCAGCAATGTCAATCAATTATCAATAGACATGTTTAGTGCAGCAGAAGAAATCACTCATATCCAAATTCCTTATAAATATACACCATCAGCAATAGCTTAACCCCATGCAATTCACACTGCAGGTGGAACTGCACAATTAATTATTATTATTATTATGATTATTATTATTAGAGTAGTGTTTGCAATCTCAGTTTGCAGTGATACCTGCAGGTAGTATCTCATTAGCATGCCATACTGTGCAGTAGTGTCTTCTCCATCCTCTTTTTCCCCAATACATTAACCTTTTTAAAATATTAGTACCCCCCAACAGCATGTGTAGCATGTAACGGGGCCACACAGTATGTAGAGTGTCCATGACCTCTTACAGAAAATTGATAGCTTTCCTGCCGTACCTGCTCCAACGGAATGCACTTCTGCACTACTAGATATGAATCTCAGACATAAGTAGAAGTCACAGTTGAAGAAAGACTTCCCCAGGCCTCCATCCTGAGGATCACCAACAGATACTGACCACTCATTCCTCTCCCACCCCAGCTCAGCATCTTGTGCCTCATTTTCTAATTAATTTAATTTCAACAATAACACAAAGTGATACCCCTATCTGTGCCAAAAGACCCCCATCCCCAAATAATATAAGCTTGTTATAACAAATGTTGAGCAGTGGTACTTTCCTGATATTGGTACTCTCCATTATCTTCCTACATTCAAAATAGTACAATAAACCTACTAACTTCATTGAGAGATTGACAGGTTTCTGGGATGTTTATCTCTGCTTTGAATGGCTGATATCTTAATGACAAGGCCTTAAGTTACTACAACAAGGCTAATAGCTTCACTCTTCTTCTTCTGGCTTTTCCCGGTTAGGGGTCACCACAGCAGATCATCTGTCCGCTCATGATTGGCAGTGGAGTTTTACGGTGTCAAGTTGCCAGCCCAGCACCCAACCTTCCACAGTAGGCACACACTCACACCTAGGGCCAATTTAGAGTGTCCAATCCACCTACTGCATGTCTTTGGGAGGAAACCGGATCACCTGGAGGAAACCCACATGACCACAGGGAGGACATGCAGACTCCACACAGAAGGCACCCCAGCTGAGAATTGAAATGGAGAACCCCTTGCTGTGAAGTGGCAATGCTAACCACTGCACCACCATGGCCACCCCTAATAGCTTCACTCTGACAATTCAAATAGCAGTCTATCAATGTCATAAATCAATAGATCATAAGAGTTTGAAGGCAACTAAGCCACAAAGCCATTTTCACCTTGTCAGGAGCCACCCTTTGCCTTTACATTTCAAAGAGATCCAGGCCAGTCATACCAACAGTGAATTTATGAACACCCATCCAACAGGATAGATGTTTATATGAATCACTGCCTCACATCTCTATGCTGTTATGATTTTTGGTTTTAATAGATTAAGTACCACACAAAATCATCGCTATGTGGACAGTTATTTGGTTTGTAATGTATGGAAGAGTAAAAACAGTAAATAAATCAATAAATAAATGCATATATATATATATATATATATATATATATATATATATACACACACACACACACACACACACACACACACACACACACACACACACACACACACACACACACACACACACACACACACATACATAAAACGGATTGAGTGAAAGTACATCAGAAAAGTGTGTCGGGGGGGGTGGAGCCTAGATGGCCAACTGGTAACAGCTTTTTTCTTGAGCTCCACATCAGTTACTAGAAAACAGGGAATTATTAATTAAAATTCTATCATCTATCGTCTAAATGTTGAATAATTTGTTCTAGAACTTATAATCTAATAGATATTCAACTTTGAAGTGTCTTCTTAAAGATTTTCCTGTCAAATTTTATGATTACTTACCTGAACAGAGATGAGCAACTCAAAAGCTTCTCATTCTGATTCTTCACTAAAAAAAGAAATCCAGTCTATGTCAGCCACTCTTCAGGAATTATCTTTAAAGATGGGCAGATTTACTGATAATCTTGAAAATGTAAAGGTAAACTGTCAACAACAAACAAATGTTTTAAAGGAAATTCTCCAGAAACAACAATCTAAAATTTTGAACATCGAAACTTCTCTGAATGATATAGATGGAAGGCTAAAAGAAGATGAATCGCACTGTGAACTTATATTGCAACAAAATAAGTGGCTGATAAATAAAGTTGATGATGTTGAAAATAGAGAAAGGAGAACTAATATCAGAATTTTCGGTGTTCCTGAGAAGTCTGAAGGAGAAGACATCATCTCCTTTCTAAGTGCCTGGCTCCCTGAAATTTTGGTCTTAAAAGAAAGTTTGTCCTATGGAATTGAAACAGCACACAGGGCTATTGGAAAACCTATACCATCTTCTCCTAATGTTTCCCCAAGGTCAATAGTTGTGAATTCCTATCCTTTCTAGACAAATAACTTGTACTGAAAAGAGCCTGGAGGAAAAGTCCTTTGTCATTCAAAGGAAACCAAATAAGGTTTGACAATGACTATTCCACAAGAGTTTTAGAAATGATGAAAATACTCTTGGCCATTAGTAATACTATTAAAGCAAAATAAAATTAAAGCTTAACTTGTCTATCCAGCTAAAATCAAAATTACTCACCAAAATTAACTGAGAACTTTCAATACTATCGAATAAGCTGTTTCCTTTATTCAGAACAAAAATATCATTACATTCCGGAATGGTCACCATCTTCAACTCTCAAAAGATCATCTGACAAAAATAATTTGTCAGATGTAAAGAAGAAGAAGCTAAAGACTGGTCTTAAAAATTTTGGACTTTTAAGTTCTCTCAAAGATCAACCTAACTATAAAATGTTCATGAACATCTAAAAAGTATGTATCACTAATTTATTTTATTTGCAAATACTCTTTTACTCACTTTTTCAATGAAATATATAACATAAATTAAAATAAAATTTCTCACATATGACTAGAACCGTTTAAAATATTACATAACATTGATAGTTTCTGTGTACACATGCTTTACTTTATTTTAGATTCTAACCTTTTAATGGTTTTAAGATTTCAATCATATGGTTGGTAATATGAAAGTTAATCATAGGAGTTAATTTTATAGGCATATGTGTTTACTGAAATGTGTTTGACAACTTCTTGAAACGTATCATCCTGTCAAAACCTAGTTTTCACACATAATCACCTCATCTGATTTGAACTAGCGTTTCAGTATTCGAAACTGATTGTGTCTTCCTTCACGAAATGCAGTCTCGAGCTATGTTTGTGAAAATGAGGCGGCTTGTCTTTCCTTGACTGCATTCGTGATTGTTTAGATGTTTAGATTCAAGCGATACGAGTAGATCACTTTTGACAGTGAACTGAGTGTTATCTTAAACATTTATGTATAGTTTCCCTTTAGTTACACATATTTTTTTTTCTTTTTTCTCTCTTGGAACTAGCATACAGCTCATGTTATTTATTTGCTGTTTTCCGGTAATTGGTGCTTGCCTAGAGGATACGTAGAACATTAACAGATGTTTGTTTAAAGTTTTACTAGTTTACAAACAAAGTTAATCAATTCTATATTTAGCTTTCGCATAGTATTGGTTTCCATAGTAACGTAAGCTGTGATATGCTAATTAAAGATGACATCGTGCCCAAACATTCTGAATAGATTAACATACTAAATAAGTGAACATTTTGGCTTCTCGCACGTGTGAGATATGTAATTGCATACACTACTATTTATATACATGCTATAATACTCGTATATCTGTATGTTTAATTATTAAAATATTCAAATATTTCTGAAGTCTTTAGATGGCCGACAGTTTCTATTACTGTTCAGAAGTGCGTCCCATAGCTAAGAAGCATGATCTGTGGAGGTTAGGTTACTTTTAGGTCTGTGGTATGCTGCTGCACCAATTTCAAGTATTAATGCATTGTTTGTACTGAAACCTTTTCTCTTAATAACTAAAATTTTGAAAAACGGCTGTTTTACCTCAAAAGATTTTACATGTAAAAATAAAGAGAAGAAGGCCTTCTCATTGTTGTCTCGATATCCAGTTGGCACGTTTAATGTATGTTTAATACCGATGTAGTGATGTTATGCATAGAGGCAGGAGTTAAAGGATGTGGCAAACATTGTTAAAAATACTTTGAAAGTCACTTTTTCTACTATTTTTTGTCAAAGAGAGATGGTTCATATCATAAACACTGTAGCAAAATATTTTACTTGTTGCTCTTCCTTTAGAGATAAGAGAATAGGACATTTTACAAAAGTCATATGATTGAATTCATTTTCCCTTTATGCTCTTGATGTGAACTGATATATTCAATTATGGATATGTTGTTATGCTTTTTTAAAAAAAAAAAAAGGTTAGAATGACAGTTCCTTCTCTTGAGAAGACTGCAGACAAAATGCATTTGATAATGCAATAAGGCATATAGAAATATTATTCACATTACGCTAAAAACAAAATATTATCACATACACTCCCTCTGCCCATTTGATTTAGGATGGAATCATTAATTCCTTAATGGCACATCTTACAATTTGTGCAGTTCCTGTTTCTTGTCATAGTAAACATTATCTATTGTTAGAAAGCAGACTTTGATTTAATAATACATTATCTGAATGATAGGAAATCTTAAATATTATCATTGTTGATGACTACAGTCCTGGGTGATTTACGAGAAGGCCGTACGTTTTTTGTGACTGATGAGCCAGAAATTGGAGATAAAAAACTGCAATTATGCAAGGTTCTTTGGAATTGAGAGGTATGTAGAGTTTTATAAAACAGTTCAATTAGTAGGCTGGGTAGCAACAGTAATATAAGGTTAATAAGAAGAATACTAAAATTTAATTATTTGTGAATATGTATGTGTGTGTATGTGTGTATGCATATGTGTGTGTTTGTGTTTGTGTGGGTGTATGCATAGGTGTTAATTGATAAGTCATAAATAGACAAATAGAGGTTTAGAGAATCAATTGTGGGAAAATATAAAGGCAAGGAAGTAATTTTAGCAATAAAGTAAAGATTTAATATTCTGGTGCTATAATCATACTTCTTAGCTATCATTGTTTTGTGAATGAACTTTATCTGCCTAGCTTGGTTTGTTATCTACAAGATATAAGCATGTGCGGCTTTCTGGGGAATTACTGAGGATTAGTGGTCAGTATATAATGACTGTCTTTAATGTTTGTGTGTAGTAATCTGAAGTGACACATTAGGCAGGTGACTGGTTTTGGGGCAGAAGTTAAGGAGCAAAAGGTAATGACCCATGGGTTGATTCAGCTTTCATTGGGTTGCTATGTTATCATAACCAGTCTTCCAGGTGAGAATTTAAATGGTGGAAAATATGGAATTCTGGATGCTACATGAGGTCATGGTGGAATTTAATGGAATACCACAAATGGTAAATATTATTTGAGCAGTAAATTCAGCTTGCTTTTTTCCATTGCTCTAAATTTGGTAAACATAGTACATTCCAAGTATATGTTACTAGATTTACTAATATAGTTTCAAATACCAATAGAATTGAGGTAATGATATTAAATCATATTAAAGTCTATAAAATGAATATGGGATAGTAAGACAATGATAACATTTTATTGTGTGAAGCTTAAAATTTTGAGTAATTGTATATAGTTATATATTTAATTAGAAGTGTTAGTGAAATGATGACTATTATAAATTCATCTATTTAGAGTCTTATGACTTATTACATCTCATGAATGATTTCTTAGTATACTGTCTCTTAGCCATTAACATGCATGGATTAATAGGTATTATTAATTTAGTTATCAGTTATATTATACTAACATCACTTTCATTCATAATAAAAATAGAGAAACTATTAAGTATTTTGAAATTGTCATAGTATGACTTACAATACATTTAACCTTGAAACATTTTGATAAAACGTCTTCATTTATTGTTAGGCTTCTATTTCTAGTTTGGTGAAGAATGTATGGATTTTTAGAGACTTTCAGTTTTATTAAATATTTAATCATTTTAGTATATATTACATTAATATTTGTTGTTCTCTCGTATTAATTAATTTATAAAATATATATAGATTTTGCATATTGGAGCCTCAAATTAGGCAATATTTTCAAATCTTTGGTAGGATGGATAATCTGATTGGATATTTTTGTCCTCTCAGATTGCGAATGGATTTCATTCCATGTCAGATAAAGGTTTTACTGAAGTTAACTTATTATTTTAAAAAATATTTCTTCTTTTCAGGTCTCCATTTAATTTTAAGTTTTATCTTTTAATTAAAGTTAGCAATTTATTTTTAAAATATATCCTTTTCAAGATGGATATGCAGGATTTAAATAATACAAGTATGTATTACCATACAATTTCAAGTTCCCAACTGTTGAGCAAATAAGATAGAATTAACCTTTCTTTCCCTAAATGTTAATGGTTTAAATAATCCAGTGAAATGATCTAACATATTAAAATACTTAAAATTAAATAAAGCACAAGTAATCTTTCTACAAGAAACTCATTTTAAAAGTAATGATAGTTTTATTTGGAACCCAAATGAATATTTAAGAATATCCAACTCTTCATATGTCAAAAAAACTAGAGGAGCATTAACATTATGGAAGAAAAGCATTATGTCTCCTCAAATTATCTATAACTATGAGGATAAAGACGGTCTTCTATCGATTAGAATAATAAAATATAGTAATACGATCTGGACATTGGTTAATGCTTATTGGTTTCCTGGTATTGGTGTAAGAACAATAAAAAAAAATTAGAACTTATAATCAAAAATTCTAGCCTGATCCTAGGAGGGGACTTTAACTGTTTATTCAATGATTCAGAAACTTCTAATAAAAAAAATATTTTCTTAATTCTCCTATAGGGAAGAATTTTAAAAAATGGATAGATAATTTACAGTTATTTGATTTATTTTATCTTAAAAATAATAATTCTCTGGATTTTTCTCATTGTGATTTTTAGATATAAGACTCATACTAGAATTGATAACATTTTTATATCTCAAGATTTAAAAACAAAAATATAATATTTTACAATAATCCTGTGTCCTATTTCTGACCATAATGCACTCATTTTTCAAATGCAAGTAGACTTTACAAAATTGTCCTACACTAAAAGAATTCCAGCCTATATTACCAAATTAAAACAGTTTAAACCTTGGTTAGATTCAGAAATAAAGTTTTTCTTGGATAAAAACCTAAATAGTGAAGTAAACATAGTAATTATCTGGGACTCCTTAAAAGCTTATTTATATGGCAGAATTATTACATGGTTTAATAATAAAACAAAGGAATGGGAGTCTGAACTATCTAATTTACAAAAACAAATCATATTAATTAACAATGGTAATACAATAACTTTCTTAAATAAGAATAAAGAAATTGATTCCTTAAATAAAAAATATAATGATATTCTAACCCACAAAACTAATTTAGCTTTAGAAAAATTAAAATTAAATTCTTTATCGGTTTCTCCAAAGTATATGCATAATCTAGCATTAAGAATTAAAAGACACTCTATTGAAAATATTGTGAGTGTGTTTCATGAAAGAAGAAACAAAAAAAGTGTCTGATATAGGGGATCTTTTAGATGCCTTTAGGTTTCACTTTTTAGAACAATACAGAAACAAAAAATGTCAATATAAAGTTTCAGATAAGGATTTGGACCTTTCTAGAATAAAAAGCCTACCAGAAAACTTAAGTGAAATTAAAAAAAAAATCCTTAAAAGAAATTAATGAAAAAAATAAAGAAAGTAAAAGCAATAAAGCACCAAGAATAGATGGCATTATTAATGAGATTTATAAACTTCTACCACACTCAGCAGTATCAGTTTTACATAAGACTCTAAATGAGTCATACTTACAAGGTATAATTCCACCTTCATGGAAATATTCATTAATTACCCCTATACTAAAAGAAAATAAAGATTCTCATTTGTACAGTTCATATAGGCCAATTTCTCTGATCAATAATGATTATAAAATCTTAATGTCTATTTTAGTTAATAGATTCAAGAAATCACTAACGCAACTTATCACTGAAGATCAAACGGGTTTTATATATAATAGACATACTCAAGATAATATACAAAGAATTATAACCACCATAGATATTTTGAATAGAGAAAATCAAGAAGCTCTCATAATTGCCCTTGATATTGAGAAAGCGTTTGATTCACTAAATTGGGATTTTCTCTTTAAAATTCTTGAACTATATAAGTTTCCCATCCAATTTATTTATTTTATTAAACATATTTATAATGATAATTTAGCCTATGTAAAATTAGGTCCATTTGTATCTGAATCTGTTGAAATAACTAAAGGTAGTAGACAAGGATGCCCAATGTCCCCAATCTTATTTGCTCTAGCAATAGAACCTTTCTCTTTGACAATACAATCTAATCCTAAAATTAAAGGATTTAATATAATTAATAAATTTGATTCTAAGATAATGCTATTTGCGGATGATATTCTACTTACTTTAAACAATTCAGACGAGTCTTTACAAGAATTAGAGCTATTAATTAAAAAATGTTATTGTATTTCAGGATTAAAATTAGCAGTCCTAAATCTAAACATATAATTTTAAATAATAAAAAAAGTAATGATAACATTAAATTGAATGCAAATAAAATTATTAGGAAACAGGTCTCTTCTTTAAAATATCTAGGAGTTGAAATATGTGAAAATCTTGATTTAACTTTAAATACTAATTATAATAAAATTGTAAAAATAATAAAAGATCTTACAGAAAAATGGAATAATTTACATTTAAATTTTGAAGACAGATTATAATTAATTAAAATGATTTTGTTACCCAAAATAAATTATATTGATTTATCTATTCCTATACTACACAATAAAAATACTTTAAAAACAATAAATAAAATTTTATTAAAATTCTTATAGCACCCAAAAAAATTAGAATAGCCTTATCAAATCATATTAGACCATGGGAGTTAGCGGGAATACATTTTCCAGATATGGAATCATATATTAAAGCTTCTAATCTTAAAATAATTTTAAATTGGATTAATCCAAACTACTCTTCAGCTTGGAAATCTTTACAGGCAGTTGTTATACTAAATGAAAATAAATTAATAAAACAATTGCAATTTAATGATCTAAGTAATAAGATTTGGTATGCACTTTGTATTAATTTACAGTATAATACTACTAAACTCACCTAAATTATATAAACTCTATTTATAATACTTTTAGAAGTTTTGTTAATAATAATATTGATATTAAATTGTAGATACAGTTACTATATCCTTTCAAAATTACAAAAAAACTTCTTCAATGATATTAATATGGATATTCTTAGTAAATGGGAAGAGAAAAAATGTACTTGTTGGTATCATTGCACAATCAATTTAGTTACCCTGGATGCACATAATTTAATCACAAATTTTAATTTACCTAGATTGGTTAGCCCTTAATAGTTTAATTCCATTCACTCAAGATTTATGCAGAACAATAGAAACCTCTTCTTATAATTCTTTGCCAAAATGTATAGCTGTTATACACGGAACATTACAAGAAGAATGCACTTGGAAAAATTTAATATCAAAACTTTATAAAAGTATTATTAATTACAAATCTATCCCTAATCAGAAATTTTGGGACTTTATTACTAAGGATTTTACGTTGTCTTTTTTTTTT
>NC_056729.1:1658793078-1658810055 GCF_019279795.1 Protopterus annectens
TAATAATAATAATAATAATAATAATAATAATAATAATAATAACCTAAGTAACATTCCCACTTTGCTTCACACAAACTGTGGCCGTAGTAAATTATTACAACTTAATTCACATACATGCACACTAGCCCTGCAACTCCAGATTAAAGCTTGTTTAAAAATGATAAAAGTGCAAGTTACTTTCATAAACAGATAGCCCTCCCCAGCTCCACAAGCAGTTCTAGCCACTTTTCCGGATGTGTACACTCCTTATTCTTATGAAGTACATTACATGTATATTACTAGTAGTTTTGAGTGAGGTACATGAAATTGTACAAAGATCTCTAATATCACACCATAAGACCCAGTCAGATTTAAATAGAACAGTACTTAGGATAAGAGCACAAGAAATATTAACCACTTGATAATATGATGTCAATATGCACAGTTTATGCAGAAGTATATATTATCTGAATAATCCCACACTGAAGTATTACTAATGCAGATGTAGATGTTAAACAGCTATGCATTTCAGTGCTTCATCTACAAATGCAATGTCTGATGCCCTTGAAGAATAAATGGCCTATGACCTATGTTGCATTAATAAATTAGTTTAGAAGATGAACAAAAAACTTCTTTAGCACCACAGAAAAACCTCGTACACTCGAGCGCCAAACAAAGGTTGAATCAGAACAAATCTGTCAAAGTCCTTATTCAAAAAGCAGGTTTAATGATTTACTTTAAGTGCGAAACTTCACGTACACTTTTCGTCAGGGCTCCTGCCCCAACTTCCTCAGAAAATACAATTCTATCAATCACAAATTAACCATTTATATACAATTAAAATATGATAATTAATTAATTAATCAATTAAAACGTTTAAAGAGGCAACTTACTAAAACCACTGGTTGTCTCACACAAAATAGTAACTGGCTACAGTGTCAGAAATAAAATGTAAAACGTTAATGTGAAACATTAATAAGAACACTGTGCTCATGTTATTTCTTATAGTGGAGACCGTAACACTTTTAAAAATGTAATTCTAAAGCTTTTGTTTCTTTTTTGTATGTTTCTTTTTTAAAAATACTTTTAAAAACTCCTCTAAACCTATTCTACATGAATTTCATTGGATGAATGCAGACCTTTTAAAATATTTAATTGTATATGTAGATATTCTAACACTGCCCTATCCATTCGTTTCCATGGGCCCCTCTATCCAGCCTTTTACAAATATGTTTGCATAAGAATTCACTGTGAACTAGAATTAAAATATGAACATGTTAGTGTAAATCTAACAGTAAAATATGTGAATACGTGTCTTCTGTGCATTACCTTCCTAACAGTTTTAAATTCGTTCAACTATTATATTTCTCGAAGTAAAACACTTATAATGTTATTAGTTACTACAGAAAAACTGTTCTGGCAGGTTACGGACTTGAACCATCTAAGTAAACCTAAATAGATTTAAAATTTTAAAATTTTAATGTCTGTCAGTGACTGTAAATAATTTGGGGTTTACAATAGGAACTACATTAAGAACTTTAATACTAGAACTGGAACTGATACCACTTATTTTAAGTTTATTAATTTATTTAGTTATATTTTAAAATTATATTTTAGAAATTGTATTTTAAAAAATGATTTCATCTTTCTAAATTTTTAAGCCTCAAAATACATTTGATTGAGCACATTTCATTGATACCTGGGGGTCTACAAGAGTTCGTCCTTAACTGCCATATTAATTCTCTTTTCTCTAATTCAAGACTCTCATTGCCTCCTCTACCATCAGATATCACTTGATCAATTACTCTAAACTTAAAGTAGTGGTCAGGGTACTCGACAATGTGTCTAGCTAATGCATTCTCCATTCGTTTTGAGTTAATATTATAAATGTGTTCACTAATTCTAGCTACTAACTTCCTATCTGTTTTTCCTATGTAGAAGGCTTGACATAGGCCACAATTAGCTAAATAAACCACCTGGTTACTATTACAGTTATACTTAGATGTGGAACGGTAACTTTTGCAGTTAATCACGAATTGGGTTCCTTCCTCTATGTATTTACAATGCTTACACATTAGACACTTATACATACCTATTTTAGTCGTGTAGGGGTGTCTTCTCTTTTGCAATATTTCTTTTAAATTTTTACCCCTTCTGTATGTGATTTTTGGTATTTTTGGGAGAAGATCTTTGAATAAATTGTCATTTAATAAGTATTCCCAATTTTTTGTAACTATGTTGGTTATTAGTGTAGAATCTAAATTATATGTGCAAATGAAGTTACACTCATAACTCTCATCTATTACTCCTCTATTGTTCGAGTTTAAATCATTATTTGTTTCCATCAAGGCTCTTTGTGTATTCGGTCCTAAAATTGGTGTGTATGTGCCTTCACTTCTTTTTGTTTTGACTTCATTCAAAATGTCATTTAAAAAGCTTAATGGATAACCTCTTTGTACAAAAAAATTGAAAATGATTTCACATTCTCTTTCGAATTCACTCTCTATAGAGGTCATTCGGGCCGCCCTCACAAGTTGCCCTTTAACAACAGATTTTTTCTGGTGTTTAGGGTGGCAACTTGTGAAGTGTAAATACATGTTTGAATTTGTCTCTTTCCTATATATTTTAGACACATAAATTTTCTTTTCATAGTCTTTCCTTAGAGCTACATCAAGGTATTCTATGCTATTTACATCATAGTTGAATGTAAAACTAAGGAACTGTGTTGAACTGTTGAACATTTCTAAACAATCCTTTAATTGGTCTTCTGACCCCTGGAATAACATGAATATATCGTCTAAAAATCGTGTGTAAAATACTATATTAGACTTAAACTCATTGTCACTCAATACAAATGTCCTTTCCCAAAAAGCCATAACTAAGTTGGCTATGGCGGCCCCACATGGTGACTGATTAATAAATTAGTGTGACAATAGTCAGCAATTGGGAATAGGTAGGAAAAACATACAACAGGTTCATAGTTAGTTACTAGGCAATGCAGACCAGGAGACCATTAAGGAACCTAGCCCAATTCCCATATACCCAAAAGTATTGTCTAGTTAAGTGACTTGCTCGGGGGTCACACAGTAGATAAATGTAAGAAGTTAGAGCTTTAGTTCTCTGTGGTAACTGCCAGACAGAGTAGCAGTTTTTAAGTAAATGGAGAAAGCCTTTAAAATTGATCTTGTAGAGATGATTGTATCACAGTAACATGCAACAATGATTACATAATGGATGGTGAAGGTCAGATGGTTCTGATCTTCACTCTAAATAATGCAAACTATATGACCTAAAACTGTCAATGCCTTCACAGTTGGTGGTGGCTATAAAGAAGGTTATAAAGAAGGTTCTGCAAAAATATTACTAAAATGCAACATATTTAGAATATATATCACAACCCAGACCTATTAATGAATTAAGTCATTATTTAGTGCAATGAATAATGCAGAATAATTAAAGAAAATATAGATGCTGCAGCAGCCTTTTTCCAATACCCCACTGGTCATACAAAAATCAGGAATATTACTCAATACAACATACTGTTTTTGGGTGGGAGGATTACATGCTTGCAGGACACCTATATGTATGTCTTCCATGTCATTAAGAACAGATAACCCCTCTGGCATCATTCAGAACAGAACTGACATACCTGAATGGCTGATACTGTTGTATAGGTGCAGCATATGCCTTTAGAGTAATTGTGATAAAATAAGGTCATATGCAGGGTAAGCCCCCACCAGCCATAAACTAAACAGGAAACTTAGAGGACTAATTAAGTCCAACAAAAACAAGTACAAGGTCAAACTAGCCTCACAGGCTGAAGACAACCACAAGGTCTTCTATGGTTATATCTGAAACTTAAATGGTGCCACATTTGCTGAGAAGAGTGACATGGAAAATTTGCTGTCTGACAAATTCATCTCAAACTTCATCCCCCATCCCCACCTGCCTATCCCCATGAAATATCTGCTAGCATAACCCCCTCAACTATTAACAGGAAGCAGGCCCTGGCGGCACCTGCTAAGTCCAAAAACACACCCTCAATGAGCCTTGACAATAACCTTGGATGCCTCCTAAATAGCTTGAAACATGATATATCTGGACGACTTGAGCCACTTTTAAACTATAGCATCAAAATAAGCTTTGTACCACTAGAATGGAATACTGCAATGGTTATCCCGCTTCACAAGGGTGGACCATCAACTGACCCTGGAAACTACAGACCTATTAGTCTGGTTAGGCTAATGTGCAAAGCCATGGAACAAATTACTATGGAAATGATCAACAAAGACATAGGCAACCTTCAGACATTGGACCAACTGAATTTGACTTTGTTAAAGGAAGGTCATGCCTATTAAATCTGGCAGACTTCTTTGAGAAGGTCACAAAGACAATGGATGAGGTGAAAATGGTGTATACCACCTACCTGGATATAGCTAAGGGGTTAGCGACACTACCCATTCAGATATAGTTGACAAACTCAACAAACTGGACACAAATTCTACATAACTCACTGGACTGCCAGCTGGATCATAGACAGGAGCCAAGAAGTCAGGATTGGTGATACCACCTCCACTTAGAGACCAGTCACCAGTGGGATACCTCAGAGCTCTGTGCTGGGACCACTCCTATTTGGCATCTACTTCTTGGACATAAAGGCTAATATTAATGGCCTTTGGCTGACCAAGTTCACAGATGACTGCACATTGAAAGTTATCATAGATTCTCCCCATGACACAAACATCTTACAAAAGGGCCTAGCACAAACAAATGACTTGTGCCAAAGTCACAGACTAAAACTCAATGCCAAGAAATGCATTATAGTGCCTTTTGAGAAAACTACCACTAAGGCTAATTACTCCATTGAGAAGACATCCCTAAGAGTTGACCTGGTAATCAGGGATTGGGGAACATACATAGATAGTAATCTGGCCAAGGTAGTAAGAACACCATTCTATGTTGTCCAACTTGTAAGTAAGGGCATGGCACCCAGGTCCACGAAAGTCATACTGCCACTTTATTCAGCTATCAGACCCATGACTTCAGAGTTGTGCACTGCTATTTTTGCTTCACTGAATACTTTTTCAGATCTCTGCTAAAGGTGTTGTTTTTCCCCACCTCCCCCTATTTCTCTGTGTCTTAAGTTGTTATAACTGGTTTTACATCCTGTGTGTTATCTGACTATCTCAAGGATTACTTGCATAAAATTAGACCCTCTTAGTAACAGCCTGCATATCATTGCTGGAGCCTTCCTGTGTCCTGACAGAGTACTCTTCAAACTATCAGGAGATATACAGAGCTAAGTATATTTTTCTGGCACTTCAGAGTTGTGTACCGTTAATTGTTGCTTGACTAATTTTATATCATTGCTGGCCGACTTCAGAGTTGTGCACTGTTATTTTTGCTCCACTGTATAGTTTTTCAGATCTCTGTTGAAGGTGTTTTTCCCCACCTCTCCCTATTTCTCTGTGTCTTAAGTTGGTATAACTGGTTTTTCATCCTGTGTGTTATCTGGCTATCTCAAGGATAACTTGCATAAAATTAGACCCTCTTAGTAACAGCCTGCATATCATTGCTGGAGCCTTCCTGTGTCCTGACAGAGTGCTCTTCAAACTATCTGGAGATATACAGACCTAAGTATATTTTTCTGGCACTTCAGAGTTGTGTACTGTTAATTGTTGCTTGACTAATTTTATATCATTGCTGGCTGACTTCAGAATTGTGCACTGCTATTTTTGCTTCAGTGTGTAGTTTTTCATATCTCTGCTGAAGGTGTTGTCCCCCCCTACCCACCCACCCTATTCCTGTCTTGTTGTTTAATTTTGGAGGCTTTTGCAGTTTCCCACCCCCACTGTAGATTTGATCTGGGGCACTCCCCCCAGCCCCATCTCTTTACCTCATTCTACCTAATAGACTCATTCTGCACTTGTTTTTAGTCATTTTTAACTTAATTGCATTTGTTTAAACTGTTTGGTCTAACATTGCTACATACTCAAGTGTGCTAGCTTGCATTGCATTTGAATTGTTTTACTGCTGTTTTAGCTACTTTTCTGTATATAAAAAAAATCTAAGCATTTTTCCTACCTTTCCTGTAACTAGTGTGGTCTGGATTCAGATTTGCTGTATCAAGGACTGTATGTAAGCTTCTGAGCCCCCCAAGCTTTCTGTGTTGGAAGGGAGCCTTCTAGCTTATCAGTGGGAGTGGTAAGCACTAGGTAAACTATCTACCACATAAGGAGTGGTTCTGACCCAGAAATTGTAGTTATTGGCCGTTTGGGCAGTTTTTCCATCTGTCTCAACTTTCTCATTTAAAAGCCTGCATTTGCACTTGTTTTCCCCCTTTCCTGTAACTAGTTTAGTCCTGATACAGATTCTTAGTTTTAGCACTTAAATTTGCTTATTCGTGATCAGCACTTGTTCAGAACTTGTTGTAAGCACAAAATAACATATTAATTACTACAGCACCCAACCTTCCTCATTACCTAGAGGAAAACAGTTTTGGTACTTACTTTCCTCACTAGCTTAGAGAAAAACAGCTCTTGTACTCACTTTCCTCACTTATCTAGAAGAAAATATTTTTTTATTCAGGCATGTCCAAGGGTCAGCTCCCAGTGTTCTCTCCTATCTAATCTGATGAATCTGGGCATCTTGGGGCAATGTAGAAATTGCCTCATGTAAACAGACAACCCTCTCCTCCTACCACCAAACACTACAACCTGTGAGAGATGCACTTATCTAGCCAAACTGGAGGTAAAGTTCTCTCCAACCAAGATTGAACTTGACAGTCAAGAGGAGAAGGTAAACACTTACACCACATCATACCACACTCATCACATAGTCTCACTAAATCTACACCACCAAAATCCACACATAGAAACACAAAAACATTTGCGGTGGCTCTCAATAATAATCCGCTCAAGCAACAGAGACCTCCAAAGCAGAAATGCAAGCAACCTCCACCCCCCAACACAACCCAAATGATACATAGCCTGCAGACTCAATGTGCCACTCAACCACAGTCAATAAGGCAAATCAACGTACCCAACACACTAGTCATAGGTGACTCTGTAGTCAGGCACACTGATGTCCCACTCACCAGGCTAAACAAGGAGAAGGTTACTGTCAGCTGCCTGTCGGGTGCTAGGATCGGCCACATAACCCACACACTCAGGGCACTCCACAACAAGTACACATATGACTCTGCCATTGTCCATGTTGGTGTGAATGACCTGAGATGTACCTCCCTGAACTACATAAAAAGAGACATGGAAGAGCTCTCTGATCTTGTAGCCCAGGCAGGTATGACCCTAGTCCTGAGTAGCATTCTGCCATCAACTAGAATGATACTGCAGTACATGGACAAAATGATTGACTTCAACAATTGGCTAAGCTTTTAGTGTCATTCTAAAGGGATCCAGTATCTGTCTGCCTGGGATGACACGGTCGACAGACCACGATGCTTTGCCAGAGATGGCCTGCACATGTCACCCTTGGAATTCTGGATACTGGCTAAGGTTCTTGCTACCCTTATAGTGCCTTTTTTAGGCAAGGTTCAAATGACAAATTCACCACCATAACAGGAACAGGCAAGCAAAAACTGAGGGTGATACTACTCAATGCTAGAAGTCTAAATCTCAAAATGCACTGACTAGAGGCACTCCTTAAAAGGAAGAACATTGATATCTGTGCAGTGACTGAGACCTGCTTCAAGGCTCCAGAGAGCATCCCTGCACTACCATACTATAACTCATACCACACTTTTCGGCCATGTAACCTGGACTGAAACACCAAAGGCGGAGATGTGTCCATATTCATTAAGGATATCCACACCTACAGGCTAGTTGCTCAGCATAATGCAGCCAAGGTTATCCAAGTGCAACTAACTCTGGGCAAAACTGCAATCTAAATTGTAGCTTGCTACAGATCCCCACCATGCCCCAGGATTCCCACTCCTCTTTTCTTGATGTACTGGAAAATATTAGGGTTCAACCAAACACCCTAATAATGGGTAATTTCAACTACCCCACCATTAACTGGGAAAGCTACTCATAGGTTGATAGGTTCATAGGCAGGTACTAGGCTATCAGCCCAAGGGCCTACATAAGCCTAGCCAACAAGGTTCCCTGGCTTATGCCACCCAAGAAAGTTATTTTCCTGTGCCACTGTCAAGCAGAGACACAGAAGTGTTCCCCGGGGTGTATTTCCTATTTCCCATCCACTCATCAAGATTTTTCTTAAAGAGTACTAATGAAGAACTTTGTTTGACATAGATGGGTAGCCTGTTCCAGAGTATGGGAAGCCTGTGGGACAGGAATCTACCCCTCCAGCATATCTTGTTTATTGTGGTGACAGAGTTTATGTCCCTAGAGTGTGTAGCTCAGAGGGATTGGGATTTCTTTAGGTGTAGCATGTCCAACAGCTCTGGGTTGGACATAGCTTTATATGTTAGGCAGAGATCACCTCAGAGTAGGCGATATGCTAGAGAGTAAAGCTGGAGTTTTTTGAGGCGGTCAGTGTAGGGCATTTTTTTGAGGCCAATAATCCTCTTTGTGAGGTACTTCTGTGGCCTTTCCAGCTGCTGCAGATGTCTTGTGAGGTACATTCCAAAAGCGGTGTTGTACTCTATAATGGGTCTAATGAGTGTCGAGTGGAGGGGAACAATGACCTCTTTTTTCCTGGATGAGAACCCTTTTATGATGAGGTGTGCCACATAGAAGGACTTCCTGACTACTGTGGCGATGTGACTATCAAAGGAGAGACTACTGTCCACCTGGGTCCCAAGGTCTCTTATCACACATTCGGTGTTAAGTAGATTGCTGCCTATGTGGTAGTTCATGGGTACAGAGTTTTTACCAAAGGGGATGACACTGCACTTTTTGGCATTGGGCTTGAGGCCATGGCTCTAACACCAGGCATCTGTCTCAGTGAGGCTGTTCTGTAGGATGTCCACATCATTTGCGGACTTGACTATGGCTCCTAGTTTGCAGTCATCTATGAACTTCGTTAGCCAGAGGCCTTCTGTGTTAGCCTGTACTTCAGAGAAGTAGATACCAAACAGAAGAGGTCCCAGAACAGAACCCTGTAGTACTCCACTTGCTTTGATGTCAGATTTGGAGTCTGCAACTTTTACAGTGTCGGTTCTGTCAGTGAGCCAGTTGGCAACCCATCTTGTGACTTAGGGATTTATACCTAGTTTATTGAGTTTAGCTATAATTCCAGAATGGTGGATGGTGTCAAAAGCCTTGGCGAGGTCAAGATAGGCTGTGTGAACCACCTTACCCTCATCTATGGCTTTGGTGACTGCGTCAAAGAAGTCAATCAGGTTCAGGAGGCATGATCTGCCTTTCACAAACCTGAACTGGGTGGGATTCAGAGTTTGGAGGTTACCAATGTCCTTGTTTATGAGTTCCATGATGATACGTTCCATGGCCTTGCAGACCAGGCTCGTCAGGCTAATAGGTCGATAGTTCCCGGGATCAGTGGTGGCTCCCCCTTTGTGGAGTAGGATAATTGTTGCTGTGTGCCATTCAGTGGGCACAAAGCCTGATGTGAGGCTATTATTGAACATGGTGCTTAAGTGGGGAGCCAGTTCATTCTGAAGTTCATGTAAAACACAGCCTAGGATGTTGTCCGGTCCCATGGATGCTGTGTTTTTGGCTTTAGAGATTGCAACTTTTACCTGCATAGTTGTAATTACAGGGACTCTGCATTCTTCCTGTATAGATATGGGCCCTTTAGGGGATGAGAGGGTGGTAAAGTTAGCACTGAACCTATCTGCCAGGATGTTGGCAATATCAGTTGGTTCTGTAATTTTCATACCTTTGTGCTGTAACTCAGAGCAGATCTGGGTGTTGCCATCGAGATTCTTGACATAGCTATAGAATGCTTTGTGGTTGTCCTTGGAATTAGTGGTGATTTTGTTTTCATAGCTAGCTTTGGAGGATCTTATTAGGGATCTCAGCTTCTTACTGAGGCTGACCAGGGAGCTCCTCCACTCATGGGATTTTACTCTCTTTTGCAACAGTTTCTTCCTTCTGTTGTACAGTTTGTTTATAGCAGGGGACCACCAGATTGGCTTCCTTTATTTGGAGGATAGCGTCTTGGTTCTGTTTGGGATAGCACTATCCATGCATTCATGTAAGTGCTTATAGAGTGCATTTGTGTAGGATTCAGCAGTTATAACTGTATTGTCCATCTGCATGGGTGTCATGAAGTTCACCACTTCTGTCTTAAGAAGCATGAAGTTGGCTTTGGAGAATTTATTTACTGTGGTTTCCTTAATGGGGGGTGGGGCGGGATGTGTTCATACTCAATTTTTTTTTACTCAAATGATTTTTATTTTGATGAAATAACACAATAATTTAATACATTCATAACATTCAATAACTATTTACAGTATTTACATTCAGCCTGGCAAAAGGGATTTAGTCAAAAACATTTGTAGTTAAATAATAAGTTAATATATAAACTATGATAGTTAGGAAGAGTTTGGTTCCATCTGTAGGGTATCAATCAAATTCAAAACTTTCCTCCATGGACTATTAACCAATGGCTTAGGAAAAGTTCTTAACTATTTAGTTCTTTTTTCCATTAGTATGCATTTCTTCAGTGATGATAGGAATTCCTCCATTGTGGGTGCTACATTAGAGTTCCAACTTCTAGTTATACATTTTCTGGCCATTGCTAACATTGTCCACAACAAATACAGGTCATCTTTCTTCATATTATTACTATTAGCAACATTCAATAAAATTAAAGACTTTGTCAAAACAAATATATCAGTATAGATAGCTTGGTGAAATGTGTTAATCCAATTCCAATATGGTTTAATATTAGTACAGTCATAAAAATATGAGACCAGTCAGCATTAGTGGACAGATGACATCTCCAACATAACTTGCAGTTTAAAGGGTTCATTTTTGAGAGTTTCTCAGGTGTCAAAAAGGATCTGTGTAGAAATTTCCAATGAAAAATCCTCCAGAATTGTGAATTAGTTTAACTGAAAATAAAATGTTTTATCTTCCATT
The DNA here is from genome assembly GCF_019279795.1 of Protopterus annectens. NCBI lineage: Eukaryota > Metazoa > Chordata > Ceratodontiformes > Protopteridae > Protopterus > Protopterus annectens. Next base: position 1,658,804,085 of record NC_056729.1, read on the forward strand.
GATAATGATACTTGAAACCCTTTAGTTAGATATTGCCAGTAAGAATCTTTAGGAGCTGTCTTATAGACAAATATAGTTATATAGATATGATAATTCATTCTTAACACTGATATTATCATATTGAATTCCAAAAATCCAGTTTATAATTTTTGGTACGGTTTTGAAGGATGAGTTATGTATTATTCTACACAGATCCTTAGTGTATGCTGTGACACTCTGAAGAACCAACCAGTCATTAGGGGATAGGCCATAGGTTGACAATATACTTTGTGTGTTCAAAGCTTGTTGGTTTTCAATACATTGCAACCAACAAAATAGGTTATTATTTTCCCATAAACTAAAAATCTCTCTATGTGTTTTATCAGGGACACCCCTTGTAATAGTAAATGGTATTAAAAATCTATGCCAAGTTTTATATCTAAATTTGTGTTAACGAATCTTCTAAACACATCAAAAATATTGTTTATTAGTGTTAGTTTAGTTAATTTTATTGTACTAAACTGTAAATTTAAACTTAAATAGTGACATATCTTATTTTTTTTAGTTACCAAAGCATTTTTTGATAAATAATTTTCATTCATTAGTATAATGGAGTGTAACTGTTTCCAATTGGAAGAGTATTTAGGATTTATCCAGTTCATCACTATTTTAATTATAGATGCCTTTATATAAGTTTTAATCTCTGGGCATTTTAACCCCCTTGTTCCCATTTTCTGATATGATGAGAATATGCCATTCTATTTCTTTTGAGGTACCACAGGAATTTCATCCGAGTTGAAGTGATTTCTTTAAGGATTTTCTTTCCTGGTGGAAGTATAAGGGCTTGTGCTATATATAATAATTTAGGTAACAAAACCATTTTTATCAGTTGTAACCTATCGTCAAATGTTATAAACAAATTATTCCATTTGCTTATTAATGTCTTGATTAAGTCTATGACTTTAGCATAGTTAAGCTGTAAGGTTCCCTCTATATCCTTACCAAGGGCTATTCCTAAATAGTCTAGAGTTGAAACTTGGTTTCCAATAATATGATTAACTGGAATCTGTATGTTCTTTTTTTTATTTAATAATACATATTTTGATTTAGATTTGTTGAAGGACAGTCCTGAGATTTTGTGGAAATTTGTTGTTACTATATCCACTTCACCTAATACTTCCTTAGAGTTGGGTAAGGTAAGTAAGACATCATCAGCAAGCATCATTATTTTAGATATATATTGATCATCCCCTGGATTCATGGAGCTCGGCGCAAGGCCGGTGTAAGGCTTGCGCTGGCCGTGCGGCGTATATATGGAGTAGTAGTGCCATATGCATATTAATGAAGACATGCAGCCGCCACAGCCACTTGCATAGGAAACGTGCGCGAGTGCATGGGGCGTAACGAGGTTGTGGAGGGAGGCGTGTCAATGTCGGCTATCGATGAGCAACCTAAACTGCTGAATAGTATAGTCCGTCTGCAGTAATACTCGCACCTATTAGTGTCCGTGGAGACTGAAACGTATACAAAGCATGCAAGATAGTCCCTGCAAACAGAAAATGAAGAAGCAAACACAAATGCACGATAGGGAATAACAGGTCCCTACCCTTGAACAAATGACAGAAAAACCACGTGCCCGTGGTCCAACATAGTGTTTATAGCTATACCATGTGGAAGTGAAACATATCATATGTCCATAACAAAATACACGAGGAGAAATGTAGATATATGTAGTGACTGTATGTCCGAATCATATCCCACAAGGGATGTAATAGTCACATACAAAAGGTATGTCTGTATCCCACATAACAAATGTGATAGGGAATAGAATACATATGTAAACGAATCAGGGGCATAGAAACAGCTACAACAATAAGGACACATGTAGGCCGAAAGGAACAGTATGACCCGTACTATCGACTAAGAATACCACCTGTCCCACTGTGCGAGCGACAGTACCGCTGCGGCCAGATGTGTCCTGACACAAGCATGTAAACATGGCAAATGTGCAGAGATTCTAGGACATAATTATCCCTCAGACGTCATGTAATAGTGGCATTAAACAGTTGTTCTCCACACGTATATTACAGAAATGTCATAAGAAAAAGAATAAGCCACTGAAATGCTACAAGACTAAAGCTTAGATATAGGCAAGAGTTGTAAGTTCGATCTGCTGAACTGACAGTGGGTATGTGTCAGCATGGAAAATGTGTTGTGTCTACCGCAAATGTTACATTGTGGCCAATTGAAAAGGTGGAAACAGTACCGTAGACTGTGGGGAGGCATTGTCCACAACAGTCGGATATGTGGAAGGAATAGCATGGACATCGGAAAAGGTGCCATCCCCCCATTGAGTACAACAGGTCTGCAAATCCCGGGAGTCATCGGTAGAAGCCAAACTAGTATGTGACACAGCCGAACGGGTAGTACCCGGGTATACCAACTAAGTAACGAAAGTGAAGTATGGGCGTGTACCTATGTGTGTGAGGTATAGCACGTGGGAAGCAAACATGGCAGGGTAGTCCACACAACCATAAAGGTACCTGACACCTGTAGGGCAGTCAATGTGCTACTCTGGCCGTGTCATGGCCCAACAACAAAAGTAGTGAGCTATCGGATGTGAGTAATTTGCATGTGAGGGGTGGATGGGTAATGGTAAAACCCGCAAAGGCGATACTGTGTCGTATGCAGAAAAGGTGAATCAGAGGTATAGGAGGGGGTAGCGGGTGAAGTGGACATAAACACAAACACATGGAGAAACAGCTGCAAGACAAGCAGACAGACCATAGTGTAGAACACAATCCCACAAACATATGTATCATGTAAATGTGCGATCAAAATGTATAGATATGTCACCGTCACATACCCACAGGTTGGTCCTGATGGAACTGGCCATAACAAATGCAACACACCTGGCTGCGCCAATGGGCTACCCAGCATACCCTCCACATCACACAACCCAGCCCCGTAACAGAACGTCCACCAAATCCACCCGTACGTGGCCCACTTGTCCGTCGCAGAAACAGCTACACATACCGACCCCTACGCATATGTAGTTGGTATTGTCACCCTAGGCAGTGTCAGGATTGCAAACCATGTATTCCCTGCATGTTAAACCCCCTACACATTTTCATAAAGCTAAAATACATATTGATATCGTTTCTGTGTGGAATGGTCCAATTTCTGGAATATCCCTTACGGGATAAGTAACCTGTGTAAATAGTAGAATGGGTATGACGACAAGATATCCAATCCTGTACATATCTGGACACAAGTCAGAATGTGAAGTACAGGTCCAAGACACTGTCCAGACCTGAGTGGTCATGCATAACCCAGTACCCAGGATAAAACACCTTCCCGTGACGCACGTGTCCCCACACAAATATGCGGGAGAATATATCGCACACTCGCACAGTGGCAAACGGCAGAAGGGTGAGGAAGACACCCAACATTAACAGGAGGACCCTGATGAAGTGTGAGGGATACCTAGTGTGTGCCGGTGTGACCGACCATACCTGACAACCTGTGTGAGCTAGATATCTGGACAGAGCCATGACTACAAGTGAGACAAAGGTACAACAGCAGGTACAATATGCAAAGATAGCTGTTAGAAGTTATTCATGTATGTGCAGTCTGAGTACCCGGGAAGTCCACTGGGCGAAGAAGTGCCCAGTAACAGTGGAGGCCCGGGTAGAAAAGCTCCACAAGCAATACAAGGAAATAAAGGCTACATAACGTTAAAGGTAAAATACAAGAGTAAAAGGCATACAGCCAGGAAGTACACATGCATAACATGTGCATAATAAGACAGTGCAAATCCAGAGTTTGTAGTGGTAATACAGAAATGTACAACAATGACATACTTGGAGTCAAGTGAGTGTCAGCTAAGTCTGGTTAAGCTGGAGGGTAGAGAGGTGCAGGAGTATGGAGAGCTCAGAGGAGTGAGATCCATAGAATGTATAACAGGTGAAAGCAGGAATATATCCATGTGGATGGATAAACATAGATATATCATAGAATGACAGTTTGCACAATGGCATTAATGTCTGGAGTATGAAGTCTGAAACTCAACCTACTGCCAGCACGTCCCGACATCTGTCCCTAATGCCGAGCTACTGCTGTGCCAGAACACAACAGCGTATTACAGAGGTTCGTACCATATCACTCAACTGTCCAGATATCCACAGAAGGACCAGAGTGTTGGCTCATAGTGTTGTGTGCCTCTGACAACCTGCATCTGTCCAGTAAATAGGTGTGGATTGACATCACGAAATAATGAGCATGAAGTATAGCACTCCACATCCCGCAGAAGAGTCATGACAATGCAAAACCTAGTATTCTATCAACGTTATAAGCTTGTAAGGAAACTAGTTAAAATGTGTCCCTCTTACTCTCCCCATCATGTAGGGTTTGCGTAGATATGTTGCTCAAAGAGGTCGAGAGGTATGGTCCGTACATATGTACAGTAACAAGCCATGACATTTGTGTAATGTACAAATGCATACGTGTAGTGACAACATGTCCAAGAAAATAATCCCCGTATAAATGAAGACAGGTAATAGTCAAATGTGAACCCCCCCACCGTGGAGTATGGGCCGTAACAACCCACCCATAATATGTACAGCCAACAGAATAAGCTCCTGATAGGTGCCCAAACACATGTGTCTATACATACAGGTAAAATGTTCATAATAGGGAGATGCATCCTGTCCACATGCTTCATCTGACATTTGAACTCAGCCAGGGAAGTTCCATTCACCAGGCGGACAAGCCCATACCCAGATCACTACATGAACACCCTGACAATCAGAAACATGTATGTGATACAACTATATGCCCTGGTGTTGTGCATATCCTCGGAGTGATTAACAATGCAGCTGGGGTCCACAGCAGTAGGCAATACGGAATGTGTAATATGTAGTACCGCGTTTCCCACAGCAGGGGAATGGATGCCTGTGCTGTAAGTGAAGCAGTGAGGCATATGTTGATGTAGCTAAGTACTATGGATATGCATATCAATGAGGCAGAACAGCAACAGAATACTGTTTCCGGCATCCGTCAAACATGAATGCAGTCCCGGTTGACCTACGACCACTGCAGATATCCCTGTAAAGTGTAATGAATGCGTTCGTGCTGTACACACAGTTAAATACGTAAAGGTGAACTGTGTGTTTCACACCAGTCAGTAAACCGGACTACAGATAAGTAAGTGTTACGGTCAGACGTATGAAAGGCTGCGCAAGCACACATTTATTAAACAGATGTAACCCACAACATGTGAATGCAAGTGCGCCTGTGCATGTGTGATCCACTCACAGCATAGAAAATGAATGCTGTTTCCCCCACGTTAGATATACATGGCTCAAACCTGTTAACCCCGTAAAGTATGAAACCGGACAAAGGCATGCAAACTACCGGTACAAATAGGGACAAACCCCAGATATGTGCCAGAACAAACATAGAAAGTGGATAGAATAACGGGTGTGTCAGTAGCATGGATTCTCTGAAGGGTATGCAGTCGTAACCTGAACTGCTTACCAGTATTTCCCAACATAAGTCTTTAATGAAATGCCACTACATTGCCAGATAGACACAAGGTTATGAAAAACACACCGAAGATAAAGAGGCAACCAGGTGTACAGTCTGCGACAATCTCTACAGTGGAAAGGTATGGTATGGATATAGATATATGTGTATACACATAATCCACAGACGTAAACCAAAGCAAATTATGAAATGAGGACTGTACATGTATATATGTATACACAACAAACATATGTCCCGTAGATATGACATATGTACATAAATAGACCACGGCATAGCTAATATGGGTAGACAGACATGCACGAAAGGTGAATAAACCGCTGCTTTCCAAACCATTGGCCAGAAAGTGACAGTCCAGCAAGTTCTACACTTTAAACATGCATATAGGTGTCCATTGCAGGATCCAAAAATTGATCCATACATAGTGTCAACCGGCATTGATAAGTGA
>NC_056729.1:1658810555-1658838222 GCF_019279795.1 Protopterus annectens
TTGCTGTATTTAAGGTGACAGCCCTATAGGTACTTCATGTAGATCTGCTGTGTCATTTGACATGTCAGCACATACCTGCAGACAGTACTGAACATCCTACTGCAGTGCTTTTCATACCTTCTGAGTTATCTTGCAGTCGATAATGCTGTTTCCTCACACATGTATCTGTTTCTGATCATACCACTCAACCTCCTAGAGCAAACATCTGGACAAAGCCTTAACTGATAGTGGGACACATAGGGGCATAATTTAAATATTGCTCTTAGAAACGTAGATAGTTGACACATTAATAGGTTTTGCATTAGTATGACTTTTCTGACAGATTTGGTGTCTTAAACTCACATGTTTGTCATTATTTAATGACTTCAGTTCTCAGGAATTTCCCAGAATGGTACTGATTTTAAGAGGAACACACCAAACATATGAGGCAAAACTCTGCACATTCTGCGTAAATCTGTACAGTTGCGGAGTATGTGTCTGATACAAGATATCAATTTTCTGACACCAATACACACACTGTATGGCGGCATCACAGGCCAGATGCCATTACATTTATATTGCAGGACACACCCACCCAGAGGGTTGTATTCCTCACAAAGGCCAACAGGTGATTATCCACACTAATTATTCTATCATGTACCTTATGTGTACGCCGGTATTTGTGCTTTCCGTCAGTGGCAGAGCTCACGTATGTGTATGGGGGACTGGACATTGTAACGGTGACACTGCATGACACCCTGAGGGACACATTTCTTTTGAGTTTATTAACCTTCCACATTGACTTTCACAGGGCATACATTGTCATTCACATTTGTCGAAGTACATGCTTATGACTTGTACATGTTTTGTCATTTGTCCTGACGTCTTTCTTCTCACCTGTCCACCTAGTATCACTAGTTATGTACATGTATTTTGGACAGGTTACCTTCATACCTCTCACCTGTACACATTATGGGTAAACGCCCTGACGTTTGACCTTTGCTCTTGTTACATTTGTCATAATAATGTGCCTTTCTGGTAAATTACTGGCAAGGCATTACGAACTGTGCGGTTAGATAATAGTGACTGACATTTCTATATCATGATTAGTAACACTCATAACATTGGATTCCTGATTTCGCCCAGTATTCTATCAACATTCTGACTTTGTCTGGGGTATATCTAATATAGTCCCTATTTGTATTTCATGTACTATGCCTTAGTGCAGCTGTCTTATTCTGATGGTTTGCCAGGTATGGTTACCATCTTGGTCGTACGCATGTCCATCCATGATAATCGCCTATATGACACTGATATAGGTCCCTGCATATTCCCACAATGGTTTACGCAATATCCAGTAGATGGTTTGCCCCATTATTGAGAATATAGGCGTGTGCTATACCCACATCACTCCCACGGGGCGGACCTAATAAATCTGTGCCAAACAACACCTAGGTCCATTTCTGCATACCCATGATTCCCATACCTGACACCCCTCCACAGTACCCATTACACATGTTTAATGTGAGCAGTACTAAAGTGTGGAGACACTTATAAGCACTCCCCACCCTCCGGATATCAGTTAGTACGTCATACATTCTATCGACACATGTGTTATTACCCTTGCACCTGCTACTGTTGCATGTACAGCTATATCGTATTTGCTGAGGTCACTTCTTTTGAGTCAATGACGGTTGACACTACATATGGATCAATTTTTGGGGTCCTGCAATGGACACCTATATTCATGTTTAAAGTGTAGAACTTGCCGGACTGTCACTTTCTGGCCAATGGTTTGGAAATCAGCGGTTTATTCACCTTTCGTGCATGTCTGTTTGTCTACCCATATTAGCTATGCCGTGGCCTATTTATGTACATATGTCATATCTACGGGACATATGTTTGTTGTGTATACATATATACATGTACAGTCCTCATTTCATAACTTGCTTTGGTTTACGTCTGTGGATTATGTGTATACACATATATCTATATCCATACCATACCTTTCCACTGTACAGATTGTCACAGAATGTACAGCTGGTTGCCTCTTATCTTCGGTGTGTTTTTCATAACCTTGTGTCTATCTGGCAATTTAGTGGCATTTCATTACAGACTTACGTTGGGAAATACTGGCAAGCAGTTCAGGTTACGACTGCATACCTTCAGAGAATCCATGCTACTGACACACCCGTTATTCTATCCACTTTCTATGTTTGTTTTTCTTCACATATCTGGGGATTGTCCCTATTTGTACCAGTAGTTTGCATGGCTTTGTCCGGTTTCATACTTTATGGTGTTAACAAGTTTGAGCCATGTATATATAACTTGGGGGAAACAGCATTAATTTACTGTGCTGTGAGCGGATCACACACGCACAGGCGCACTTGCATATACATGTTGTGGGTTACATCTATTTAATAGATATGTGTGCTTGCGCAGCCTTTCATACTTCTGACCATAACACTTACATATCTGTAGTCCGGTTTACGGACTGGTGTGAAACACACGGTTCACCTTTATGTATTTAACTGTGTGTACAGCACGAACGCATTCATTACACTTTACAGGGATATCTGCAGTGGTCGTAGGTCAACCGGGACTGCATTCACGTTGCACGGATGCCGGAAACAGTATTCTGTTGCTGTTCTGCCTCATTGATATGCATACCCATAGTACTTAGCTACATCAACATATGCCTCACCGCTTCACTTACAACACAGGCATCCATTCCCCTGCTGTGATAAACGCGGTACTACATATTACACATTCCCTATTGCCTACTGCTGTGGACCCCAGCTGCATTGTTAATCAGTCCGAGGATATGCATTACACCAGGGCATATAGTCGTATCACATACACGTTTCTGATTGTCAGGGTGTTCATGTAGTGATCTGGGTATAGGCTTGTCCGCCTGGTGAACGGAACTTCCCTGGCCGAGTTCAAATGTCAGATGAAGCATGTGGACAGGGAGCTTCTCCCTATTATGAACATTTTACTTGTATTTATAGACACATGTGTTTGGGCACCTGTCAGGAGCTTATTCTGTTGGCTGTACATATTATGGGTGGGGCTGTTACGGTCCATACTCCACGGTGAGGGGGGGGGGTGTTTCCCATTCACATTTGACTATTACCTGTATTCATTCATACGGGGATTATTTTCTTGGACATGATGTGACTACAGGTATGCAGTTGTACATTACACAAATGTCATGGGTTGTTACTGTACATATGTACGGACCATACCTCTCGACCTCTTTGAGCAACAAATCTGCGCAAACCTTACATGATGGGGAGAGTAAGAGGGACACATTTTAACTAGTTTCCTTACAAGATTATAACATTGATAGAATACTAGGTGTTGCATTATCATGACTCTTCTGCGGGATGTGGAGTGTTATACTTAATCCTCATTATTTTGTGACATCAATCCACACCTATTTACCAGACAGACTCAGATTGTCGGAGGCACACAACAATATGAGCCAACACTCTGGTCATTCTGCGAATATCTGTACAGTTGCGTGATATGGTACGAACCTCTGTAATATGCTGTTGTGTTCTGGCACAGCAGTAGCTCGGCATTAGAGACAGAAGTCGGGACGTGCTGGCAGACAGTTGAGTTTCAGACTTCATACTCCGGACATTAATGCCATTGTGCAAACTGTCATTCTATGATATATCTATGTTTATCCATCCACATGGATATATTCCTGCTTGCACCTGTTATACATTCTAGGGATCTCACTCCTCTGAGCTCTCCATACTCCTGCTCCTCTCTACCCTCCAGCTTAACCAGACTTAGCTGACACTCACTTGACTCCAAGTATGTCATTGTTGTAAATTTCTGTATTACCACTACAAAACTCTGGATTTGTACTGTCTTATTATGCACATTTTATGCATGTGCATTTCCTGACTGTATGCCTTTTACTCTTGTATTTTACCTTTAACATTATGTAGCCTTTATTTCCTTGTATTGCTTGTGGAGCTTTTCTACGCGGACCTCCGCTGTTACTGGGCGCTTCGCCCAGTGGACTTCCGGTACTCAGACTGCACATACATGAATAACTTCTAACAGCTATCTTTGCATATTGTACCTGCTGTTGTACCTTTGTCTCACTTGTATTCATGGCTCTGTCCAGATATCTAGCTCACACAGGTTGTCAGGTATGGTCGGTCATGCCGGCACACACTAGGTATCCCTCACACTTCATCAGGGTTATCCTGTTAATGTCGGGTGTCTTCCTCACCCTTCTGCCGTTTGCCACTATGCGAGTGTGCAATATATTCTCCCGCATATTTGTGTGGGGACACGTGCATCACGGGAAGGTGTTTTATCCTGGGTACTAGGTTATGCATGACCACTGAGGTCTGGACAGTGTCTTGGACCTCTACTTCACATTCTGACTTGTGTCCAGATATCTGCAGGATTGGACATCTTGTCGTCATATCCATTCTACTATTTACACAGGTTACTTATCCCGTAAGGGATATTGCAGAAATTGGACCATTCCACACAAAAATGATATCGAAATGTATTTTGACTTTATGAAAATGTGCAGGGGGTTTAACATGCAGGGAATACATGGTTTGCTATCCTGACACTGCCTAGGGTGACAATACCTACTACATATGCGTAGGGGTTGGTATGTATAGCTGTGTCTGCAACGAACCAGTGGGCCACGTACGGGTGGATGATCTGTTACGGGGGTGGGTTGTGTGATGTGGAGGGTATGCTGGGTAGCCCATTATGCAGCCAGGTGTGTTGCATTTGTTATGGCCAGTTCCATCAGGACCAACCTGTGGGTATGTGACGGTGACATATCTATACATTTTGATCACACATTTACATGATACTTATGTTTGTGGGATTGTGTTCTACACTATGGTCTGTCTGCTTGTCTTGCAGCTGTTTCTCCATGTGTTTGTGTTTATGTCCACTTCACCCGCTGCCCCCTCCTATACCTTTGGTTCACCTTTTCTGCATATGACACAGTATCGCCTTTGCGGGTTTTACCATTACCCATCCACCCCTCACATGCAAATTACTCACATCCGATAGCTCACTACTTTTGTTGTTGGGCCATGACACGGCCAGAGTAGCACATTGACTGCCCTACAGGTGTCGGGTACCTTTATGGTTGTGTGGACTACCCTGCCATGTTTGCTTCCCACGTGCTATACCTCACACACATAGGTACATGCCCATACTTCACTTTCATTACTTAGTTGGTATACCCGGGTACTACCCGTTCGGCTGTGTCACATACTAGTTTGGCTTCTACCGATGACTCCTGGGTTTTGCAGACCTGTAGTACTCATTGGGGGGATGGCACCTTTTCCTATGTCCATGCTATTCCTTCCACATATCCGACTGTTGTGGACAATGCCTCCCCACAGTCTATGGTACTGTTTCCACCTTTTCAATTGGCCACAATGTAACATTTGCGGTGGACACAACACATTATACACGCCGACACATACCAACGGTCAGTTCGACAGATAGAACTTACAACTCTTGCCTATATCTAAGCTTTAGTCTTGTAGCATTTCGGTGGCTTATTCTTTTTCTTATGACATTTATGTAATATACGTATGGAGAACAACTGTTTAATGCCACATTTATATGACGTCTGAGGGATAATTATGTCCTATAATCTCTGCACATTTGCCATGTTTACAAGCTTGTGTCAGGACACATCTGGCCACAGCGGTTCTGTCGCTCGCAAAGTGGGACAGGTGGTATTCTTAGTCGATGGTACAGGTCATACTGTTCCTTTCGGCTTACATGTGTCCTTATTGTTGTAGCTGTTTCTATGCTCCTGATTCGTTTACATGTGTATTCTATTCCCTATCACATTTGTTATGTGGGATACAGACATAGCTTTTGTATGTGACTATTACATCCCTTGTGGGATATGATTCGGACATACAGTCACTACATATATCTACATTTCTCCTCGTGTATTTTGTTATGGACACATCTGCACAGCTATGTACCCTCCCTCACATTATGGGTCAGCTGGTGACCCTCTCCATTGGGCTGGGCGTACCTCCTGGCGGCGCCCTAGCATATGATATGTTTCACTTCCACATGGTATAGCTATCAACACTACGTTGGACTACGGGCACACGGTTTTCATGTCATTTGTTCAAGGGTAGGGACCTGTTATTCCCTATCATGCATTTGTGTTTGCTTCTTCATTTTCTGTTCGCAGGGACTATCTTGCATGCTTTGTATACGTTTCAGTCTCCACGGACACTGATAGGTGTGATTATTACTGCAGGTGGACTATAATATTCAGCAGTTTAAGTTGCTCATCGACAGCCGACATTGACACGCCTCCCTCCGCAACTTCGTTACGCCCCATGCACTCACGCACGTTTCCTATGCACGTGGCTGTGGCGGCTGCACGCCTTCATTAATATGCATATGGCGCTACTACTCCATATATACGCCGCATGGCTGGCGCAAGCCTTACACCGGCCTTGCGCCGAGCTTCATGAATCCGGGGCATGGTCAGAATAGGGCATCTGCTTTAGGCCTGTGATTCTTCCAGTGAGGTATTTCATGGCCTTTCCAGCTGTTGCAAATGTCTTGTGAGGTACATACCAAATGGGGAGTTTTACTCTATAATGGGTCTGATGAGGGATGAGTACAGTGGGACAATGACCTCCTTTTTTCTGGATGAAAAGTCCATTGTGATGAGATGTGCCACATAGAAGGATTTCCTGACTGTTGCGGCAATGTGGTTATCGAAGGTGAGACCACCGTCCACCTGTGTCCCTAAGTCTCTCATCACACATTCAGTGTTTAGTGTAATGCCACCTATGTGGTAATTTATGGGTACATGTTTTTTCCCAAAGGGGATAACTATACATTTCTTGGCATTAAGCTTGAGCCCATGGCTCTGGCACCAAGCATCTGTTTCTGTAAGGCCCTTTTGTAGAATATCCACATAATTTGGGGATTCAATAATGGCTCCTAGTTTGCAGTCATCTGCAAACTTTGTTAGCCAGAGTCCCTTAGTGTTGGCCTGTACTTCAGAGAAGTAGATGACAAACAAGAGCGGTCCCAGGACTGAACCCTGAGGAACTCCACTTGTCACTTGTCTGGAGCTGGATTTGGAGTCGGCTACTTTTACAGTCTGGGTTTTGTCAGTAAGCCAGTTGGCAACCCATCGAGTGATGTAGGGATTTATGCCCAGCTTAGTAACTTTATCTATGATTCCAGAGTTGGGGATGGTGTCGAAGGCCTTAGCAAGGTCCAGATAGGCTGTGTGGATCACCTTACCCTCGTCCACAGCTCTGGAGACTGATTTGAAGAAGTCAATCAAGTTCAGAAGACAAGATCAGCCCTTCATGAACCCAAACTGGGTGGGGTCTGGTGTTTGAAGGTTGCTAATGTCTTTGTTTATAAGTTCCATGATAATGCGTTCCATGCCCTTGCAGATCAGGCTTGTCAGACTGATGGGACGGTAGTTCCCGGGATCCAAGGCGGATCCCCCCTTGTGGAGTGGGATAATTGAAGCTGTGTGCCACTCAGTGGGCACAAAGTCTGCAATGAGTTTTACTTAACTCATATAAGGGAAGAGGAAAAGGATGCATTGTCAGGTGTTTTAAAACACAGGTATCACTCTTCAGGACAGGATGTATAAGCAATGTCTAAGAAAAGGAGTATATCAAAGGTGTGGCATAATGTCGACCATTCTAAAACCTGGGATTTGAAAGTGGTGTGGGAAAGGAACATTAAAGAAAGAAAGCGAAAAAAATATAGAAAGAAAAAGAAAGAGAAAGAAAGAAAAAAAGAAAGAAAAAGAAAGAAAGAAAGAAAGAAAGAAAGAAAAAGAAAGAAAGAAGCGGTATGGAATGTTTATTGAGAAATGGTAACAAACCAATTTGTCCAGGGACATCTTCAGATAGGTCAGGTAGAATTAGCAGTGTGAATTCAAAGGGTGGTGGAAAGAAGTTAGTTGCGCCAGGGATGAAGGGGTTAGTTGGGAATTAGGAGGACTAGAAGGAGATGAGGTAAGTGTAAGGAGGGCCTTAATGGTTTTTGTACAAGTGTATCTGGGTAAGGAATCACAGTTTGGTATGACATTGCTACTGCAAATATTACGTCCATGATGACCAGTAGGTGCTGTAGAGCAGGTAGGCTTTGGACTAGACTTGGTGGGAAAGGTTGGATACATTTTTTTTTTCCTCTTTCTCTCTCATGCATTGGTCTGGTAGCCTTTATGTGCTAGAACAGTTAAATGTAGGCGTTATTTTGTGGCAAACTGCTTTTGTGGAGGGAGCTAAGCAACACAGTCTCTGCAGGGGATGACAAAAGCTTTCTTTTAAATTTTTGGTGAAAATAAAGGCTTGTTAACCCTCTAACTGGATGGGGTCGGTGGCTGGGGGAGTGCAAAGCTAGGCAGGACAGGGATAGAGGACCATTGTTGTTTTGTCTAGGTTTTAATACATTAAAAAAAATAAAAATCTGTATATTTTTTTGTGGGCTCCAGGTAATGTAGAGTGAAGGCTGCTACTGTGCATGTGCGGAGGCATTAACCGTGGGAAAAGAGGGAGGAGTAATATCAGAGCAGAAACATGGTACATAAAATAGTTAAGTATGCTGTTTCATTGCTGTATGCTTTAAAATAAAAAAGAATGTGTTCTCTTTATGTATCTAGAGTTGGTATTCCATGACAACAGTCTGAGACCTGGTAAGGCATTATGTGGTCTGCATATGGCCTGCCTTGTATCATGTATATGGAGTTGGTATTCCATGACAACAGTCTGAGACCTGGTAAGGCATTACATGGTCTGCGTATGGCCTGCCTTGTATTATGTATATGGAGTTGGTATTCCATAACAACAGTCTGAGACCTGGTAAGGCATTATGTGGTCTGTGTATGGCCTGCCTAGTATTATGTATATGGAGTTGGTATTCCATGACAACAGTCTGAGACCTGGTAAGGCATTATGTGGTCTGCGTATGGCCTGCCTTGTATCATGTATATGGAGATGGTATTCCATGACAACAGTATGAGACCTGGTAAGGCATTACACGGTCTGCGTATGGCCTGCCTTGTATCATGTATATGGAGTTGGTATTCCATAACAACAGTCTGAGACCTGGTAAGGCATTATGTGGTCTGCGTATGGCCTGCCTTGTATCATGTATATGGAGTTGGTATTCCATGACAACAGTCTGAGACCTGGTAAGGCATTACATGGTCTGCATATGGCCTGCCTTGTATCATGTATATGGAGTTGGTATTCCATAACAACAGTCTGAGACCTGGTAGGGCATTATGTGGTCTGCATATGGTCTGCCTTGTATTATGTATATGGAGTTGGTATTCCATAACAACAGTCTGAGACCTGGTAAGGCATTATGTGGTCTGCGTATGGCCTGCCTTGTATTATGTATATGGAGTTGGTATTCCATGACAACAGTCTGAGACCTGGTAAGGCATTATGTGGTCTGTGTATGGCCTGCCTCGTATTATGTATATGGAGTTGGTATTCCATGACAACAGTCTGAGACCTGGTAAGGCATTATGTGGTCTACGTATAGTCTGCCTTGTATATGGAGCTGATTTATGGCCTTGTTTTCATGATGTCTCATTTGCCAGGTGGTAGTTGCCATGGATCAGATATTTGTCAGTTTGCCTTTTTTTCATGAAAGGATAAGACCGACAAATGGTGCAGGTCTATTTCAGACTGAACTGGGCATGTGGATATGCTACGCCTAACGAATCCCATTCCCTCCATGCCACATGCTCCAGGGACCTTAACCTCATTACCACAATAAACAGAACATGCTGGAGGGACAAGTTCCTAACCCAGAGACTTCCCATAATCTGGAACAAACTTACCATTCACGTCAAGCAGAGCACTTCATTGGCCCTCTTTAAGAGAAATCTTGACGAGTGGGTGGGTAATAGGAAGTTCACCCCAGAGATCACTTCAGTGGCCTTGCTTGACAGGGGCACTGGGAACTAACTTTGGGTGGCATGATGCCAGGGAATCTTCTTGGGCTAGGCTTATATAGGCTTGAGGGCCGTTAGCCTAGTACACACCTATGAACTTTGAACCAATCATTTGGTTGTTTGCTTTAATTCAAATACTGTACAGATACAGTGCATATACACAAATGCATGTTTGTTTGCTGCAACTTGTGTCCTGGGTGATTGTGAAAAGTAGGTGTAAGTGCAGCGTGTTTGAGTCAAACTGTAAGTCAGAAATGCTGACAAGTTACAATGGAATAATACCATTCTTTCTGGATAATCAAGAGTTTCTATGACTGTTTGCTTGTGTGTTTTTGCGTCGCACTTCCTATTTTGTCTCAATTTGGCATAAACCAGTACTTAACCATTAATTTGCATTGTCATTGAGACTGGAACTAGCACTCTTGTAGGGTTTCAAGTGTTTCACAAGATGATGTTTCTTAATTAGTAACGAGTTGTGATGTACTATTTATATGAATGTTTGCAGAGACCATGATGCTGTGGAAGAGGACTTGGCGAATGGACATTTTCATAAATGAGGTACAAGGGCTATGCATTGTATAGTAATGTTGCTTTGCCATGAAGCAGTTTCAAACTATTATGGGTTAAGATTTCAGGGGAAATGCTGACAGTGTTTTCTGGCTGCAGAGACCCACGGCATCTTCTGCAGGCTCCGAGGAACTTGTTGCATTGGTGTTCGTGATGTCGGTGGCGGCTTCCTCGCACTTGGCTGAGCTGTCAGGGAAGGGGTTTCATGAGTTGTAAGGTGCTCATGACTAACAGTTGTTTGTAAGCATGCATGATGTGGGGCTAACAATTATGAGGGTGGGGGAATGGTTTGGAAGTGTGGGTGAGCAGATCCCACTAGTCGGGTGGGGGGCAAGTAAGGAAATATAAAGGAATAAATAATTAACAACAGGGGAGGATGAAGGAAGTGCAAGTAATGGTGCTACACATGGGCACATCACGTGCTCTGCCCCAAACTCTGTGCTCCTAAGAGTGCCCCAGTACCTGGAGTATTAAATAATGAACAACTGTTTAAGGGTCAATAACAGCTTTAAAATTGGGACCAAGGCTGAGCACTAATGACAGCATGAACTGTTAGCAGGAGGGAAGCCTTTACAGTGGTCGGAATTAAGTTGACGAGTTTGTTAAGAGATTTCTCAGTAGTACAAACACATGGCAGGTGGGCTGCCAAAACAGAGTGTTTCATGATTTGTGGCATTGTAGTGCTTGTGCAGATATGGACAATCCACTGATGGGGGCATTGGTTGAAATGTTTCATTAGATGTCAGTGAAGTGAATGGACATATATGGGCAGAATATTGAACAAATTGTTGGGGGAAATGTTTCATCGAGAATGTAGGCTAGGTGGGGAGAATGTAGGCTAGGTGGGGATAGCTGCCTGCCTGTCATTTCGGTTATTGTGTGGGATTTCATAGAGTTGCAGGGACAGGGCTGCCAGGACATGGCATGGATGTAAAAGAGCTTATAGCTAATTTTGGCATCTTTGTAGATGAGGAAAGAAACAGTTAAGCTAGTCCTTGCTTAGGGAATGTCCAGTTTTTGGCCTCATAATTTTGGTCCAGTTTTCCTACATTGGGGTTTCTGGAAAGTAGATTGAAGTTAGAGAATATTGACAGGTATTTGAGTTCAGACTTCATATCCTTCAAGAAATTCATGTAATCCAAAAGCTGTTTTGCAGTGGCTCAGGAGGGGTTAAACGCAAATTCAGGGAGGCTGCTAGAATCTGTCAGTGAGTGTTATGGTGAGGGTGCAGTTACAGCCAGAATGAGTTGCTTCTGTACACTAATTAGTTGGAAAGGATGGATGGTATTTAAACAATATTAAAGGTTAATTTGGCAGGTGTTAAAATGAGAACCAATGCGGGACTTCAAGTTGTTTCTGTTGTGGTGCATCATGTTAAGCTGTTAACAAGATATTATAACTAATTGGAATAGTGGGATGTGGTTACTTGTGACAAGTGTACCATATTTTCAGTTTTAAGAGGTCTAAGTGGCTTACTATTAAAACCTTGAAACTGCATTCATCAACCGGCCTCAACATTGAGCCAAAATGTGTAAAAACGTAACAGCGAACAAGCAGCAATGTTAGCAAGCTCTAAACTGAATATATTGACTCACGTAGTTCAATGTATTCTTCATAGCATGAGGTGATGTCAGTCACCCAAGCTATGCACCGCAATGTACCATGAAAGTCTAGAGTCAACTGCCCATCAATTTTACGATTTTGCAGGGGGTTAAGCCCCCCTGCACCACCCCATGGCTGTGCCCCCCAACTCCCTGCAAATTATATATACCAACTCTGAGATCACACTACAGTGAGGAAATAGGTTAATTCCCTGTTCCTCACTGAAATGCAATCTCCACTCAAAATCCAAAACTCAAACACTCGAACTGCACTACCCATTCGGTGTTGTGTATTCGATATATTTTGGTTCACAAAACCGCCTACTTGCAAACTGCACTTCAACAATCCTGCGCTCGACTGACTGCCATTCGCAAATGTGATAATAAACCATTCTAAATTCCTCACATCAAAATAGTCTAACACAGATTTATTTTCAAGGCTTTAACTGATATCCATGGTGAATAGTAAGTGAGCTTTCCAGATGAATTTGTTTTTGCAGATTATCAGTAAGTTTTCCTCATCTTAGTGACAGAAGGTTGCTTGAAATGGTAAATTGGGGGAGGGGAGTAGGGAGAAGGAAGCCTTACATTTTAGCATGTGGTGAACTCAGGAAATGTGAGAAAGGGATGAGTGAGAGGGATAGTATAGTTGCTAATCCATAGGGGTATAGGTGAGGTAGATAGGCTTGGTGGAGTTTCTGGGGCTTGGAGGCTTATTGTTTTCCCTTTCTTTCAGCAGATTTACATTTGCTGTTTCTTTGCAGATGGTAGTCTCGACAGGTGGTGGATGATGCTGTGATGGATATTTTGGCTGGTGAATGCTACGCAGCTGATGTCACAGATGTTGGAAATGCAGAGTCAGTTTGTGATTTGAAGGAAGGGGTCTTGTTAGGTGATGTATTTTGCTGCAAGTTATATTTGGCCACTGAGGCGGTATGCAGTGCAGTCACAGGTAATGATACATTTTAAGGGCTCATTTGAGTAAGTCAGAGTTGCGCTGTGTTGGAGTATGGTGGGGGCAGGAGAAGATGAAATTTTTAAGTGGTACATTGCAGTAGGTGTTTAGGTTTAGTTATGGAGAGTTTGGGGTTGTCCACAGGTGATGTGGGGTCAGACATTGGGATCTGGTTGACTGATTAGCTAAGTAAGCATTGGGGTGGGAGGGGGTCTTTTAAACTTTCACTTAGTGTTTTAGTTAAAGGGAAGGTATGAATGGGGGAGTATAGGGGTATGTTTGTAAATAATGCGAATTAATTGATGTGGATGTGGCTCAATGTCTGATGGAATCAGAAACTGCAAACAGTAAAGCCTTGGGAGGCTTAGTGGTCTTGTGATAAAGACAGGGGACAACTGGGTGTTAAGCTTTGCTAGGTGTTAGGTTCCATCTATTACATGGAGGTTTGGTTGGAGAAGGATACCGCCTTGGCCTTGCAGGTTTCAGTAAAGTTAAGGGGCTGGGATGGGGGCATGTTTGTGGGTGGTGTTTAGGTTTTAGCATGTTTGTTTGAAGTGTGTGTGTATGTATTCATTTGTGCAGGTGGCACATGTGAAGGCATGTTGGTTAATTTGAGTTTACAGCAGCCTGAGTTGGATAGGTTTATTTTGATGTTTCTTGGTAATGTACCGGTATTGTGTCATCTGCTCATGCCATTTTGTGATGACTTTTTAAGAGTATGTGTGGGATTTGAGGGAGCATTGTAGGTATGCAGGGGTTTTGGGGGATATGTGAGGAACTAGGTTTTCCCATTGGCTAGGCAGAAGTTAGTAAGCTTAAGCATAGGTATTGTTTTGGGGTTTATAGGGGATGCAGGCCACAGTTGGTTTTCTTTACCAGATGTGAAGATAACAGGTCAAAAGAAGAGCTTTGATGGGGAAATCCAGGGACAAGGTGCAGATTATGGATGTCACTGAGTTCTGGGTTCCTGAAGTTTGCATGTCAGATAGTTAACTCATGTCATTTCTTTAGTGGATTTGTGCCCTTTGTTGAATGGGGGGGATACATCAGTGAGGAGGGTTGATAAGTTGGTACATGCTGTTTCAGCATTAGGGTGTCTTTCTAGAGCAGTTTAATGGTATGGCCTTTTGGCATACAGATTGGGTTGATCATGAAGATTTGCATTTGTTTACATATGTGGTAGGAGGTATTGGGATGGTGGGACAAATTGAGATGGGTGATTGGTTTGTGACTTGTTGGGCAGCAGGAGGGAATGATGATTGGAGGAGGGATGTTCAACATTTGGAGTTAGTTTCAATTTGGTTGGCGTCATAGGTTAAAAAGGAAAAGTTTGGGGGAAAAGGTTCATCTCATTGGATTAATATTGCAGTGGTATGCGCTGCTGGTGCTTCTAGATGAGGTATGTTGGAGTGAGTAGAAAGGTTAGATGCTTGCTACAGGAATCTGGAGCAGTTTTTAAAAGGAAGGTATATGGTAGGGTATTGCTAGGTTGATTAAATTTGTGTTGCAATTGCCTGGGGAGGAAGGATTTTGGTGGGAAGGATTGTTGCTATATGTGGTGCAGGCTTGGGAACAAAGTAAAAGGAGTTCAGTTGGTCAAAGTGGATTAGGTCTCGGTTAGTATAGATGCATGGGTAACAG
This sequence comes from Protopterus annectens, assembly GCF_019279795.1. Classification (NCBI taxonomy): domain Eukaryota; kingdom Metazoa; phylum Chordata; order Ceratodontiformes; family Protopteridae; genus Protopterus; species Protopterus annectens. The sequence continues at coordinate 1,658,825,284 of NC_056729.1, forward strand.
GTTTATGGGACTTTACTTATTCTTGGAAGGTGGCCCTTATGTTTGAAGGGTTGAGGTAAGTTTGATGGTGTGAAGACTGACAGACATGGGCTATAGACAGATAAGTTTTGTTGCGAGGGTTGGCGTTGGTAAATGGAGAGTCATCAGGTTACAGTCTGTGGGGTATTTCCTTTATGGATGTATTGAAGTCATTAAAAGGGTGGTTTGCTGGTCATCTAATGCTATGTTGCACATCAGATGTTTTTACCTTATAATAGATAGTTGGGTATGGTGGCTGGATTACTATTTAACTGATCTTTCAGTAAAGGCAATTTAATTTTGATCATTATTGTTTGCTTTGGGCGGCAAAGGATGTTGTGCAATTGGGATTGCTTTTTGTTTTGGGTGGCACTGGGCTTTTTAGAGTCCTGGTGGTACATTTGTAGTTAGGATAAGTGAAGATCTGTTTATTTTACAGAGGTTATACAATAGTATGGGTATTACTTGGGAGTCGGAGGAGAGGGATCATTGGTTTAATTTCAGCTGCCTAGGTAATATGATGGGGCACTGGGATGTTCATAAGTTCATAGGCATTTACTAGGCTAATGACCACAAGGGCCTTTTTTTAGCCTAGCCATGCATCCCATATCTCTGATGAGTTCTGATACACTTGATAAGTGTAAGCACGGGCCTGGGATATGAACCATTTACAGGTTACCTGTTTGCATCAGAGACATAGGTGCCAAACCAGGGATCTAGACTGGTTCAGAGGGGATGTAGTAGACCAAATGATTTTGGCTTCAACCTTTTTAACGTATGGTTAGGTTGTTTTGGGGGTTTGTTGAAAGTCTTGGAATGAAGGAGGGGGAATGGCCTGGTCAGGCTGGTTGATGGAAAAAAAGGGGAGGGCTTGTCCCTTTTCTGTTCCTCCTCTGGTGTTGGATGTTAATTTAATGAATTAGGTAATAAAGTGAGTCACTGGACACTGCTTGACAAATAAAAGTAAGCAAGTGGAGCTAAGGACATTGATTATTTGGTTAGGGTGAGCAGGGTCTTGCTGCCCTAGTAAAAGGGGTTTGGAAATGAAAGTGAGCAGTTGGACGCTCCTTTAAGTGAATGAAGGGAAGGAAGCTGCTTATTTGGTCAGGGGAGCAAGGTCACACTGCCCTAGTTAACTGTTATATGGATGTTCATGCTATTAATAAATTAAATATTGGTCAATAAAGTTATGCTTATAAAGTTTAATAAAGGTCATCAAACATCATTTGGTGTGATGTGTTTATTGAAGGGGACAGGGGCAAATACTATGAGCTATGGTCATGGAAAGAGTTCTCTATGGAGCTACGTAGTCTATAAATAGAAGGTTTGAATGGCCTGGTTTTAATCTGCTGCTGTTGAGCACTTTTCTGCAGACAGTCTCATGGCAGGATATCATTTAGCTCACATGCTTGCATGCGAGGTCTAAGGCAGTACTGGAACTATGTAATGCTGTATGTGTGTGTGTGTGTGTGTGTGTGTGTGTGTGTGTGTGTGTGTGTGTGTGTGTGTGTGTGTGTGTGTGTGTGTGTGTGTGTGTGTGTGCGCGTATGTATCCTGGGAGTTAAAGACATAATAATTTGTAGCAACTGATAATCAATCAAAAGAGTACAACTGACTCAGCATTGTATAAATAGCAGTCTAAATAGAGCACAACTGACCCAAAAATGTATTAATATTAGCGCAGCTGTAAGACAGGAAATCAACTATTGTTATGAAACTCCATGGAGAAGAAGCTGGAAATAATTTGTGACTAACAAATCTGGAGAAAGACATACCAAAAACAGATTTTTTCTTAGCAGCACTAGACTGAGTCAAAGGAATTTGCTGTACATTTATTTAAAATGCAAAATGTTGGTTTGTTCAGAAAAAAATATTTTATTTGCATTTTTATATAATATAGTATACTTTGTTTATAATGATTAGATCATACCCTAAAAGTGCATTAAAGTTCCACTATAAACACATACCCACACACACACACACACACACACACACACACACACACACACACACACACACACACACACACACACACACACACACACACACACACACACACACACACACACACACACACACACACACACACACACACACACACACACACACACACACACACACACACACACTAATTATCTGTATATATGCACTTACAATAAGCAAAACTCCATAATACAGACGTATATTTCATTATCACACTTTTCTCGTTAAAACAGATGGTCAAGAGTAGTGCAAGATCAGCAGTTTGGAGAATATGCCACTCCCATAGAGACTGTGTGATCTCAGAGTTAGTATATATAAATAATAGTAGCTCCCAGTAAAAAATGTTTTTACTTTTTCACCCTCCATGGTTATGCTGGGAGCATATGCACCGTTGTATTAACATTGTTGTTGTGGATTTGGAGGTGTAGGCATTAGCAACACTGACGTTACAGAATTTTGACAATTCTAAGTACTTTCATATATATCTGTATCTATATCTATATATATCAACAGCTCTCTCTCTCTCTCTCTCTATATATATATATATATATATATATATATATATATATATATACTGTACATATAAAAATAAATATATGGTATATTTCCAAAGGACAAAACAACCAAGAGCTGAAAGATCGACCACAGAAGTCCAAAACACAGAGCAGCAAATGCATTTACTACAGATTTTTTTAGATATAATAAAAAAACAGTACCTTGTATGGTACAGTAAAGACTGGCTTTTTGTCCTGTCTGCGATGCAGTGCAATCTCAGAGTCAGTATCTATCTAGGGTGATGTGCAGAGCTGTAGTAACTGCAGAGGGATTAAACTGATCAGTCACAGCATGAAGTTATGGGAAAGAGTAGTGGAAGCTAGGTTAAGAAGGGATGTGATGATCAGTGATCAGCAGTATGGTTTCATGCCAGGAAAGAGCACTACATATGCAATGTTTGCCCTGAGAGTGTTGATGGAGAAGTACAGGGAAGGTCAGAAGGAGTTGCATTGTGTTTTTGTGGATTTAGAGAAAGCGTATGACAGGGTGCCTAGAGAGGAGTTGTGGTATTGTATGAGGAAGTCGGGAGTGTCAGAAAAGTATGTAAGAGTGGTACAGGATATGTATTAGAGTGGTACAGGATATGTATGAGGGTAGTGTGACAGCGGTGAGGTCTGCAGTGGGAGTGATGGGTGTGTTTAAGGTGGAGGTGGGATTACATCAAGGATCAGCTCTGATCCCTTTCTTATTTGCAATGGTGATGAACAGGTTGACAGACGAGATCATACAGGAGTCCCCGTGGACTATGATGTTTGCAGATGACATTGTGATCTGTAGTGAGAGTAGGGAACAGGTGGAGGAGACCCTGGAGAGGTGGAGATATGCTCTAGAGAGAAGAGGAATAAAGATCAGCAGAACTAAGACAGAATATATGTGTGCGAATGAGAGGGAGGATAGAGGAATGGTGAGGATGCAGGGAGTAGAGGTGGCAAAGGTGAATGAGTTTAAGTACTTGGGATCAGCAGTTCAGAATAATGGTGAGTGTGGAAGAGAGGTGAAGAAGAGAGTACAGGCAGGATGGAGTGGGTGGAGAAGAGTGTCAGGAGTGATTTGTGACAGACGAGTGCCAGTAAGAGTGAAAGGGAAGGTCTACAAGAGGGTAGTGAGACCAGCTATGTTATATGAGTTGGAGACAGTGGCATTGACAAAAAGGCAGGAGTCAGTGCTTGACGTGGCAGAGTCGAAGATGTTAAGATTTGCACTGGGTGTGATGACGATGGACAGGATTAGGAATAAGTATATTGGAGGGTCAGTCCAGGTTGGAAGGTTTGGAGACAAAGCCAGAGAGGCAAACTTAAGTTGGTTTGGACATGTGCTGAGGAGGGATGCAGATTATATTGGGAAAAAGATGCTAAGGATGAAGCTGCCAGGTAACAGGAAAAGAGGAAGGCCTAAGATAAGGTTTATGGATGTGGAGAGAGAGGACATGCAGGTGGTTGGTGTGACAGAGCAAGATGCAGAGGACAGGAGGAAATGGAAACAGTAGAATCTTCTGTGGTGACCCCTAACGGGAGCAGCCGAAAGAATATATATATATATATATTGATATATATATATATATATATATATATATATATATATATATATATATATATATATATATATATATACACGTATATATATATATATATATATATATATATATATATATATATATATATATATATATATATATATATATATGTTGTCCCCTCACAGCAAGAGGTTCTGCAGTTTGATTTTTTTGGCTTAGGTGGCTTCTGTGTGGAGTCTGCATGTCCTCCCTGCATTCATGTGGGTTTTCTCCAGGTGCTCGTTTTCCTCCCATGTTACAAAGACATGTGTCTGGGGCATTTCTCCCCGGGCCTCCACTAAAAATTGACTCATTCCAAGTCAGACTTTCCCAGGAAATTAATGTTAAATGTTGCTGTTGTTCTTGTGTCATTCAGCTTTTCCTGGTTAAGGGTCGCCACAGCGGAACTTCGGTCCGCTAATGATTGGTAGTTAATTTTTACGTGCCGAGTTACCAGCCCTGATGCACAACCTTCAACGAAGTTACACCCATTCACGCATGTCTCCACACAGAAGATGCTCTAGCTGAGAAGTGAATCGAACAGCGTCTAAATAAAATAAATAAAATTGGGAGCCATTTCTGAGGCTTACATATTAGCTGTTGCAGAGACATCCTCAAATTTCAACATCTGCCTTCCCTATTAGAAGTGATGGCTTTCTGAAACAGGGCACTTTAATTCAAAAAGGGAAACAATCATTCTTAAATGTCATTTCTTAACACTCTTAACATCCTCACATCCTTAGTATCTGAAAGATATTGTACCAAGCTTGGATATGAAATCAGAAAATACTGAAAAATGAATACCCTCTTAGAAGTGAGAATAGATTGCCCATGAAGTTAACCTAGAAAACAGGAGCTGAAGAAAAAAAACTTAGTATTATCAGATTTCAGGGAAGCATTAAATAGCAGAGCTTTGACTGATGCATTGTACGCTTTGCTGTCCTTTGTTTCAGTAGTTACTTCTAACAGAATCACTGTCTGGACTCATTGCACATCTATCTTAAAACAGGAAAGTTGGACTACATTTATAGTCTTTCAGTGATATTTTGTTTTGACTCATAAAGACATGAGGAGAAAGTGCTGTCATTGTCATAACAGGCAGCTACCACCTTGGATGATGAAAGAAATATTGCAATGACTCAGAAGTATTCCTGTTACATTCATGCAAAATAAAAACAAACCCCGGGAATCATGAACCTTGTGCCAGGCGCACGCATAGCGTAGGCATTACAATGCCAAATATGGCCGCCGAGCGATTCAGGTACGATCCAATCCCATGTGCACTACCGGCGTGCACCGGATCTGCGCTGCCTCCGGCGTAGGTATGCTAAACACCCCATATGCGGTGTTGCACCATGCAAATGAAGGCATATAGCGATCCACGAAGTGGCGCAGGCGTAGCATAAGGCCACGGCAATGTAAACCAAAAAAACATGGTTTACATTTTCCCAAACATAACATAGGAGTAATGGAAGGCTGTCAGCGTCAGGTATCACACTGTTGCCATATGCCAATGGCGAAAGACACAGAGAATGTCAAAAGAAAACATGCACAACATGTAAATAATAACATAAATGGTATGTCCACAGAAACTCACAGCAGAACCCCAGGACATGTCTGCGGAAGGTGCAAAACAATGAAATAATATGACAATGTTATAAAACAGCAGCGTAATACACATCAGCTTCACAGCCACAATACACCATGGTATGCATGGAAAGCCACAACCACGGTGCAAGGGTTGCCAAGGACTCGCGGCAGTGTTCGGCGTGGTAACTATGAATTAGTAGCCAATGCCATGCAAATGAGGCAGATAATACTGAATCGCAAAACCCCCACTGGCGTAAGGCTGTACCAAAGCGGCGGTAATACACCGAGGAGTGGCTCAGAGGGAATACATGTCACCTGCAGAGGGTGTGCCACTGTAGGAGGAAGCACATTGGAGCTCAGCAAACCTGGGCTGTACATTGCACATCACAGCTGCAGGACCGCGTGTGGGGAAATAGATGAGCTGAGAGCACACAATGCGCAAAGGTGCATGTGCACGAGGATGACTACGTTCCTTAACCCAGTCATGTGGCGCCCATAAATAACATCGGAAACAGGAAGGTGATGTTGAGAATATGAGGAAATGCGGAAGCAGTGTAATTGGAGTAGTAATGAGCAATCAACACTAATCAACCCACGAAGGCCAATCGGGGGCAGCTGACAACTCTGCATGCAGAAACCTGCAAAACGGGATAGGGGAGGCATATGAATGCAAAGAAAGTAGGGGAGGTAGCAGATTGCAAAGAGTGAAGACCTGACACAGCAGAGCCAAGCAGACAGGCAGCATAACGGCGGCGGCACACAAAACGCACGATATGCCATGTCCCAGAAACTACACATGACAGGGCTCTGCAGGATGCATGCCAGGAAATAGTAGGTGCAACGTGCAGAAACAGTAAGGGAAGGTCGAAAGGTAATCCATTGCAGGCAAGAGTAATGCAACACCAAAGGCAACAGCATTGCAGTGTCAACGGTAAAACACGGAAGATAATCCCCAGATACGGCCGCACAGACACACCCTATGACATCACCGGGTGTACAGCACAATAGTATAAAGTGTGAATGCACACAACACACAGCCGTGTATTCCCAAACGCCGCACCATAGGTGTAAACACACGGGGAACTTTTAAAATGTACATGTTGGGTGCTGCCGTGGCCGTGATCCATCAGCATGTGTTAGAGACAGACGGCGTTGTGGAGGAGGGTTCCGACAACTACCGTAGGCCTCAGAGGAGAAGGAGAGTGTTCAGACCAAGGGTAACCTACCAGGGGCTACAAGACCTGGAGATAGTAGAGCGTTACAGGGTGGATAGGGACACGTTACAGCAAATAGTGGAGCTGTGCCGGCCATGCCTGAGAACAAGAAACAACAGAGGGGAGCCCATCCCAGTGGACACAAAGGTATGTGTAAGCTTGCGAATACTGGCCACAGGTACCTTTCAAAGGCCAACTGGGGATATAATGGGCATCTCACAGGCATCAGCATCCAGGGTACTACACCAGTTTCTGGATGCCATGTTACCACATGCCAATGAGCATATATATTCCCCAGATCTCAGGAGGAGTTGGCTAGCAATATGTGCCACTTTCACCATGTAGCACAATAACCGGAGGTACTGGGTGCGATAGACTATACGCACATACAAATCAAGTCACCACCTGGGGAGCAGGGTAGATGCTACATAAACCGCAAGGGATTCCCCTCCATCAATTGCCAGGTCATGTGCAATGCGCAGGGCATTATCATGGATGTGTGTGCTGGCAGCCCTGGAAGCTACCACAACTCCCATATCTGGCATGCCTCACAGCTGTACCAGGTATTCGCCAGGGGGGACATCCCACAAGGCCACCTTGTGGGGGATGCTGGCTATGCACTGGAGACGTGGATGATGACTCCCATCAGAAATGCACACACACACATGCAAGAACGCCATAATGAGGCACACGCACAAACCAGAATAATCATAGAGCGTGTGTTTGGGATGCTGAAATCACGGTTCCAGTGCTTGGATACATCCGGTGGAGCCCTGCCGTACTCTTCAGGCACATGTGCCCACATATTCATAGTATGTGCCATGCTACATAATATGATCCTGCGGAAGCAGTTGCTGCAGGGACATAATGGTGAAGGGCCACAAAGCCCACCACAACTGCCAAGGCCAGTCCAGGCACAGAGGGTTCAGGACCATGAACACACTGTGCCAGCCCCAGTAGGCAGACGGAGGCGTACCCAATATGCCTATGCCCTGGCAAAGAGGGAACGTATAGCACATACTCTGACAGAGTAGGCCCCATGGACTGACACCTCCCTACCTGCACACACAGTGAAATGGACGGCACACAAACATGACCATCCGTAAAGTGTACCGTATGGGTGGCCCCATGTGTGACTCCAACATAGGCAGCACCCAAACACTGTACACCCAACAGCCAGAGGAGCATGGAACGCCAACACCTGAACCGTACGCGGGTCCTACAGCAGACGGCGTTGCTGTATGCTGCCACGTTCGCCGCAAGGTGTATACATATAAACATGTATATATGTGCATATACATATATGTAGTTAGATATAATTACATAAATAGAAATATATGTACACATATACATATAAGTACTACAGGTAAGACAGGGAATCAGAGGGATGTAAGGTGACAGAGATGTAACACGCGATATCTGCACATAGTATACATAGTGAAACGACAACCTGAGCATCCAGGAGGTTTAACAGAAGAGGATACTGCCAACCATGGAAAGGGCAACATACCGAAATGCATAACCGCGAGTCGGAATGATCGCCAGGCCACAGTACAGTAACAGTACATGCGTGGGTAATACTATGATGATATGAGGAGGAGGTAGACACCGCCGGTGATCTTGCCCACAGGTACTGTGTGCAACCGTCCCGTGACTGCCGTGTATGTGTATGTGTGCGGTGAGGGTGCTGTGTGTCGCTAAAGTCAGTGTAATGTGTGTGTCTCTGTAATATGTGTGTGTTGGTGCCATGTTAGAGGCAGAGTGGAATAATATGTGTAGGCATACAGTACATTAGCCACAGGCATATGTACACCAGTAGTCCCAAAGTAGTAGTGAGAGCCCCACCCTGGCTAGGCGTGTGGCAATGTATAACGATGCAAAGTGACAATGTCCCAGAATGTAGCACAGGAATATACCCCACAGGAAATGGAAAGGACGTATGTACTAATCATGACCGTATGTATGACATCGATATGCTAATTGCAAAACGATACGTCGGCAAAGTCACACAGCAATAGGTATGTACCGCGGAAATACGTATGTGCTACCTCGGTACTGACCGTGGCCACGTATCAGCCCGTAAACACCGCTGTGTGTTCAACAAGTGTCAAACAAGCAATCCCCACCTGAATAGGTGGCAACCACTGGCAAACAGGCCATCCCAAGTACAGGACCACAATGACTGTAAATATCTGGGACAGCATGACAAGGGATAGTCGTCACGTACAAACAACCGCTGATATACCACAGATGTGACGGAGGAATACATGCATGAAGCACACACGCAGGCGATACCAACACCACATGACAACAACACAACCTACACTCCCAGACCAATAGACAATTAACTGTCAACTCCCCAGGCAGGGATGGAGCACACAGACAACCATACCGTGTATGTAGAGATGCAAGGCGCACAACCTGTATCTGTCACCTACAACCTCTGATATCCCCCATCGTACATATTAAAGGGATACAATCCATAATAGCAGCACAAACATACAGGCAATCAATGACATCTGCATAACCGCAACATCTCGCGTGGGAAACACAATCAACAGCGGATGCATACTTGCATGTGTTGTTTAAAGGAATACATCAGCTATGTTACACATCCGAATGCAAAACGCCATCAACAGACACCGTCAGGACAGGGACACCCACATGTCGAACCTAATACCATACCCAACACACACAATCCACAGCTAACACCACTGCAAAATGTACCTGTCGCCACACATAGCGGCTGCAGTTACACATAACATAACACAATACAGACCATCTCCACAAAGGTAGGGCAAATAGCCAACGCCCAGGTGAGGAATCCAACCATACCCCAGTTACAATGCGTAATGTCCGAATGGAGTAGATGCAAAGGTGATATGCGCACAATTACACACTGAGGAACAGAAATTGGTGGGATGAACCCACATGTTGCAGGTATCGACAGATATAAGGATGACTCCCAGGATATTCAAACCGTATGCTCATACCGAACCAGCAGTGTACAATGGAAAGAGTAATAAATAGGAATACCGATACACGGAACGAAAAACGGAATGAAACACCGACAAGGTATGTAGAACACACGATATGTACGGGTGTAACGCATGTGTATGACAAAGCTGTACTGTATGGGAATGGTGTTTGTAAGTAATGATACTTGTCCATAATGCAGAGAGTGGTGAAAGGTGGTTATGTAGTGCTATCCTGCTGAGCATACCAACGACTGTGGACACCGTGTGCACAGCAGTGGGACATCATGTACACAGCCGAGACACCACAAGGGCTGCCACAGGGGGGCATTAGAGAGAACAATGCCAGACCACACGCCGATGCTGGCAGTGGATGTCCAACAAGGAAGTGCCATAGCAGGGGATAGGACATGTATGTATACTGTCACAGCACATATGTGTATGGGCATATACCGTCGATGTCATACATAATGTGTGCCCGACGTGCACGTATGCCTTGCAGTAGGGGATACTATGTCAACTATGTGTAATGTAAAGCTGTCATGGTGGATATGACAGACATTATACACAGTATCACAGGCATATCATGCATAATGGAGGTATTGCCTATTGGTATGTACAATAACAGGATACATATGGCCTGTAGGTATGGGACAGAGTAGTAGCATCATAGCCATCTGAAATGGAAGGAACACCAAGTAACCATGCCCAAACGATCTGTAGCAGGTGCATTGTGGGCAACAATGAAGTCTGGCAGGTCCATGTGTAAACACATGTGCAGTGTACACAGTAGTGTCACCTCCCTATGGTAGTGTCCAGTGAACAGCAGAGGCGGGTGTCAACTGCATGTTTACACAGTACTGCTGCTGTGGTGGTACCATGACTACGTGTCACTCAAACAGCAAGGGAGCTATCACATGAACAGTGCCACTGTGTGTCCCTGTGGGATGTGCACAGGACCTATGTTCCACAGCATGGTGTGTGTGTTGTGTCTGCGGAAGTAACACAGAAGCCCAGCCCATGCAGTGTGGCATGTGTGTACATATCCATGAGCAGTCTGTTCACACTGCCCACTGCAATTGTCATGTATGAGGAGTATATGCATCAGTAATGCGGAGGACATGGTCCGTGTCAGAGCAGAAGACACCCCTGTGTATGTGGTATGCCGATGTGTACAGATGTGTTTTCCGTCTGTCAGCCGCATATGTAAACTGTCTGAGCCTGGTACACATTGTGGCATGACAATGCTGTGCCATGTAAAGTCGTAGCCGTTGTGGAAGGTACACCATGAATGTGGTATTGTACCCTTGACCATGTGTAGATGTGTGTATGCCACAGGTACAATGGCTACCTATGTACCAGCATCACACACAGTACAGATAGGTGTGGCCCTGCAGAAGTGTATCCATGCCACAGTGGAATACGGTAACCACAGGACAGTGTGGGGCAATTGTGTGTACAGCAACCATGTACAATGTGATATGCATGTATGGGGCCAGTATCCATGTGATAGTCAGTGGGTGAATGTTACTATGCAAAGGTGATGTGCATGCACCATGTGTCATGCATCCTGACGCCATGACACCCACATGAAGTATCTGCCACACTGACACCTGTATGGTCATTATCGGTATGAGCTGGTGGAGCTATAATGGCGCCAGGTATGTAGATGTGGGATATCTAGGCATGGACAGTACTCTGTGACAGCATGTTGTGTATGTAAGCAAATAGTGAACATGAGGGGCCCCATGACTGAGGACTGTGTAATGCCATATGTACCTGACATGTAGTAGGTAGTATGATATGCTTGCACCACTGTGTGTCCTGTCCAGGAGTCATATAGCCTAACATCCTGAGACACAGGGTATGATGTGCAGGTGGATGTGTACGTTGCCTATACCAGAACGTGGAATGGTGCTGAAGGGCAATGTGAGGACAACGTCTGATTTGTTGCCCTCTGTACCACCCCAACCACCCATGCAGTGGTACGACAGGTGGCCAGCATGTGTATGTGGCGTGCTGTGGCACACAGAAGCCCAACAAGGGTGCCAGGAAAGGCATGGAGGCCATCAATGTGTGCGTGAAGCACGTTCGTGAGGATGTGCCCTGGTGCGCCATACAGAACAGTCCAGTCATGGGTGTACGAATGCAGTCCCACACGTGCAATGCAGTGCCACCCATGGGTAGTGCGATAGCTGCGGCTGTGCGGTGGTCAAGGTACACAATGTCTGACAACAGGCTAGCAGTGAATATAGTGGGCTGGTGTGGAGACACATACCAAACAGGTTGGCGGGACATAACAGCTAGGGACATCGGAAGGTGACATCGGGCCAGTGTCCCAGGACATAACGTGTGCATGTCAGTACCATGTATGTGTCCACAGGGACACTACGATGTCCATGTATGGATTGCAACCCTGTAGTGAGTGAGAGTGTGTATTGTTGGTAAGTACACCATCGCCTGGCACGTTGCCAACATTATCTCGGTCTGCAATGCCTGGGTGACTATTGTATGTGACATTGAATGTGGATGTAGCCAAACAACACAGACATACCACCACACTGCCTGAGGCCCCACACTGCAATGTGTGGCAGTCATGTGTAGGTAGCTAGCCTTGGAGCATGTGATGGACCACGAGGACCCACCATGGCTGACAAGTGATGCACCCCACACATGTGAATATACACCACCGTGCAACAGCCTGCACATGTGCCCATACATCAGATGTGCATGGAACATGACCACCACCGTGGTGTCTGTGAAAAGGTCAGTACCGCCATGTCTCTGTGTGGAATAGCATGGTCCCTACCATTGTGTACATGCTACGGAAGTGCACTGTGGTATGTGTCAGCATATGTATATACACTGTCCATCTGCCGGGGTGTCATGCCATTAACAACTGCTGTCAGCAGACGTCAGTAGTACTGGCTGTAGTAGACATGTTCTGTGTATGCTGCGATGGGTGTGTGTCCAGGGTGTGGCTAGCAGGGCTGTGAAGCATATGTGTTCATCCACCAAAGGGGGGATAACCCCAGGTTTAACACATGGGTTT
>NC_056729.1:1658838722-1658918722 GCF_019279795.1 Protopterus annectens
CGTCTCTGGGACTGGACCATCTTTCAGCCCGTCGGTAAAAACAAGTGTGAGCCAACTGAACACATTTAAATGCGGGGGCACCTTCTGACAAGTGGGTCGGTTACAGATGCATAACCGTCGTCAATCCATACTAGTAACACCTGCGTTATTCTATCAACATTCTATGTTTGTCTTATCACATAGCGTGTGTTTCTCACTATTTCTAACGGTACTTTACATGGCATTGCCCGATTCCATACTTTCAGAGGCTGACAGTTTTGAGACATGTATGATTGACGTGGAGGACACAGCCTTAACTTTCCTGCTGTGGCCGGATCACACTGCATTGCAGCACTTGCATTTCCTAATTGTGGGTTACACGCAGGCGCACATGCATATCCGTATTCTGGTTACATATGTTTACTGGGTCTGTGTGGTTACGTGGTCTGTGTTAGTTGTGACTGTTCCAGTAACATATCTCTGATCTGGTTGACGGACGTGTGCGGAACGCACTTTCACCTTTACACATGTAACAGTCTTTGCGGCATGGACGCATTACTGCGTTCACATTTATATGTTCTATAGTCGTAATTCAAATGGGACTGCATTCACGTTTGCCGGTTACTGTGACCACTACATGTTAGCTGTTCAGTCTCATTTATATGCATACCCATGGTACTTAGCTAAATTTACATATCCCCCCGCCCCCACCCCCCTGCATTCACGCACGTCACAGGCATCCATTCTCCTGCTGGGAAAGGTGTGGTACTACATGTTAAACATTCCTTATTCCTCCGCTCATGGCCCAGGATGCAAATGCCGTGTCCGCAGGGATATTCAGATCCCAGGGGCTTATATCCCCTACGCATACAGGCCTTCGATTGTCAGGGTGTTCCTGTGGTGCTTTGGGTTTGGTCTTGTCCGCCTAGTGTATGGAACTGCCCTGACTGTGTACGAATGTCAGACGAGTCACATGGGCATGGTTTGTCCGTGTCTATGATACCATATCCCCCCCCCCATTATTCCTAACCGTGTGCGCTGATTGGCCGGCATGCCCGTTGCAGATCTTGTTATAGTAATTGCACACGGTCTGGTCGAACGGACCTATTTCCATTACTAAACCTCGGTATTTATAACCTGTCTCGCTATATTACATGGGTTTAACATTGCGTGACGGCTTTCACTGAGCCACGGACATGTCCGTTGCTTAGTTTGGGGCAGTCCCGCTCTGCTACACACATTTAACATGGCGGAACAGGTTGTACAGCTCAGCAACGGGGACATCGGGCTCTCCGTCGCTGTTTAGTATTGAATCGCTATGTTGACTTTGTTTCACATAGTGAGACAGTGTCGACATTGGTAAAGGACATCTCGCACAGTACGTCCGCACCGCCGCGGGTGCCGTATGTCTGCTTTGGGCGGTGGACAGGCATTATGCTGTGCCATTATGTCTGGGAATATATGGTTTCTTTCCATAGATGATATGGCATACTAACAATGACCCTTGTCTGGGTGTGGGTACTGCTAAGAGTGGCCTTAGGTCAAGTGGTGCCCTAGGCAAAAGGACTCCATGGTGCCCCCACCACATCCCCCGCTACCCCCATCCTGGTCTACCTACACCAAATAAAAGCTGGAAAGGTGCCCCTAGTAGAGCGGTGCCCTAGGCGGCTGCCTAGTTGGCCTATGCCTAAGGCCGGCTATGTGTGTGGTCCCTCGGGCGTCGGCCTCGGGAACGCACCACGTCTGCCATGGGTATATCTAGCATTACCCACATCCGGGCGTGGTTTATTGCTATGATGTTCCATGTGTACGGACACGTGTGTTTGGACAACCTACAATAGCTTCTGCTATTGGCATACAATGCTGAGGGTGGTGCCGGTTACCATACATATGCCTTTCTCAAAAGCCGACTTCACACGTCTAAACACTAGTGTGGTCTCCTTTCAGGCCCCTGAGCCAGTGGTAAACATTACTCAAACTGCTAAATCACTTACATATGCCTTCTACCAGCACCTACAGGACTGCATGGATCAGGCAATCCCATACAAAACTGCGACTCTTTGTACCAAAGCCAAGCATCCAGTGTGGTGGACCCCAGCCATAAACAAGCTCTACAATGAAAGGAGGTAGCTACTACAAGATAGAGCGGAATCCTTGTAAGGTAAGGCACCCTTGCTCATTATATGTGAAGAACTACAAGCTCTCATGAAATGATCCAGGGCAACTTCGACAGATAAATCACCAAGGACTCGACAGACAATCATAAGGCCTTCTTTAGCTATGTTGGATACCTGGGAGGACACTCCCAGATATGCTCAGACCGGGTTCAGAATGATGTGAAGATTACTGAACCTACACACATTGCCAACATACTGGCTGACAGGTTCGGTGCAAACCCCCCCCCCCACATGGGGAGATATCTATACCAGAGGATTGTGGCCCCCGGAACATCTGTAACGCACAGGTGGGAAATGCTCTCTCCAAGGCAGTAAACACAGCATCCATGGGACCAGATGGTGTCCCAGCTGTGTACTCCACAAACTCAATGAGGAATTAAACCCACAGTTAGGACAGCTGTTTAATCTTAGCCTCACCTCAGGTAATGTACCCAAGTAGTGGCGCAAGGCGACTGTAGTCCCACTTCACAAGGGCGGTGCCTCCACTGACCCTGGTACTTACCGTCCCATTAGCTTGACAAGCCATATCTACAAAGCCATGGAGAAGGATCATAATGGCACTCATAGATAAAGACATAGGGGACTTGCATACTTTGGATCCAACCCAGTTTGGCTTGGTCAAAGGCAGATCATGCCTTTTAAACTTGGTTGACTTTTTAGGAACAGTCACCAAGGCCATTGATGAGGGTCAAGCAGTCCATACAGCCTACCTCGACCTGGCAAAGGCCTTCGACACAATACCCCCCTCAGGTATCATTGATAAACTCATCGGCTTGAATGTAAACCCATACATCGCACGATGGGTTGCAAACTGGCTAAGTGACAGAACCCACACGGTCATAGTTGCTGGCACCATGTCAGACTCACAGCCGGTCACAGGTGGTGTCCCATGGGGCTCAGTCCTGGGTCCACTCTTTTTCGGCATCTACATTTCCAAAGTACAAGCAAACACAGGGGGGTTATGGCTGACAATGTTTGCAGATGACTGCGAACTGGGTGCCATAGTCGGACACACATCTGACACAGATATCCTTCAGAAGGGCCTCACAGATATGGATATCTAGTGCTAGAGACATGGCCTACAGCTAAATGCTGGGAAATGCATAGTCATACCCTTCGGGAGGAACAAGGTTACCCCTAGCTACCATATAGGTGGCAATCCACTGAGCACAGAGGGAGTTACCAGGGATCTGGGGACCCAGGTTGTCAGTAACCATTCGTTCGACACACACGTTGCTAACGTAGTTAGGTAGACCTTCTACATTGCCCACCTGATCATGCAGGGATTCACATCTAGATAAGGGGAGGTCATCGTCCCCTTGTACTCATCACTCATTAGACCTATGTTTGAGTACAATGCCCCGTTCGGAATGTATCTGACCCGACACCTGCAGCAGCTGGAAAGGCCCCAACAGTTCATCGACAAACGGATGCAGGGTCTCAGGAATATGTGTTATGCTGCCCGACTGAAAGGACTCCTGCTCTATTCAGTCGCATACCACTTGCTCAGAGGTGACCTGTGCCTGACATACAAGGCCATGTCAAACCTAGATTTGATGACTATGCTTCACCTAAAGAATCTAGATCCCTCAGAACCACAAGGGCAGGTGACGTAAACCTTGACACGGTCATTAATAGAATGTGCTGGAGGGACAGATTCATCACCCAGACACTCACTATGCTGTGGAACAACATCCCAGTACATGTGAGGCAGAGCACCTTGCTGGCCTTGTTCGAGGGGAATCTTGACCAATGGATGGGAGATTGCAGATATACCCCAGGGATTACTTCAGTGTCACTGCTTGACAGAGGTACAGCAATATAATAGGCATAGTTTTCTTCAAACTGAAGGGGTGGCAAAGGCAACATAACTATGGGCTAGGCTTATAGATGCCCTTGGGCAGATAGCCTACTATGAACCTATGAACCTATGTTCATAGTTCGTCCCATTCACACTTGTCTATCCCCTGTCCTCATTCGTATGTGGATATTTCTGTGGCACATGATTGAACTATGTATTACCTGCAGGTATGCTGTGTACAGTGCACATATGTCACGGTTGATTACAGTGTATCTGTGTACCTACCTCTGTGATACTGAGGACTACCACACATCCTTCACAGCATTACATGCATATGTCCATACTATTATTCGTTGGCCTGTGGGGGGTTGTCAGGGCAACGGTTACACGTGTCCCTGTTTGTGCATGCATCATGGTGGTCTTTGACCGGCCTCCGTTGCTATCGTGGGATGGACGGTGGTGTTGGTGTGTGTTTGGGTTGTGTTTCCACTGCCGATACATCTGTGGGGGGTGGGGTTGGCACATGTTCCTCTTTGCAGGGAGCCCCATCCTGGACATTTGGGTCATGTGTCAACACTTGGCACATGCCATATGTCCTGTGATATTCCCATAGTCGTGTATGCCTTCCTGCATTACTACTGCGTGTTACTGGCAGTTTGTATCTGGTACACATGGCTATTATGTTGGATAGCTTAGCCTATTCCCATGATATGACATACCCATTCATCCAGGCATATACATGTTATTCCATCCTTTGCATTGGCCGTGGGTATTTGGCCAGCCGGCACCACTATTCTCTATGTGTGATGTCCCACCTTCACCTTCTGTGCATGAGGCACCCTATTGGGGTGTCCTGCTTGGTGGGCAGATGTTCCGCCCTATGTGTTGTGTTTGACATGTCTGCATAGCTAATCATCAGTACGGTGGCTGAACATACTGCTTTGTCCAGATGTGTACAGTTATGGACACCGTGGCGTGTGAACGCCTATGGGGTTTCAACAGGTCCATACCACATGCGGGATGTACACATTCTGCCGACACATTCGCATGCAGCCATTTGGATATCAGTACCTGAGGTGGGATGTTGACATGTGGGGTACATATATGCCCGCGTGGCACTGCCTAGGACAATACTTCATACTACATTTGAGGTATACCCAATGTGTGTAGGTGTGCAGCTGCGCAAGGCTGCTAGCTGGGTTGGGTGCATGGTCGTACATGGGTGCGGGTTACGTGCTATGACAGGGCTGTTGTGTATTACATTTGCATGCATGGGTTCTGCTTCTGGATATTACGCCTCGGCATATACCGTCCTATGTGTATGCGATGGGCACATTGCTGAGTGTACTACATGTTGCTATGCACATGTTTGTCTGTGTTTAGGGTATCTGGTTTCCTTCTGGTTGTTATATAGACACGGCTGCCCGGCTGTGTACTCTCACTACTGCTGGTGACCATGCCCATGGGGCTACTTGTGTGTAGGTGCGGCGCGCTTGACATGCTGCAGTACACCTTCACTGGGTATGCCCACTGACAGTGCATTGCGTGACGGACACGGTATTACGCGTATCCTTTGTTCCTTGGATGGGTACAATTTGGACTTTGTGGGTTAATGTTTGGTTCTCCGTTTTGTGTGAACGGGTACTATGTTGCATACTCTGCGTACGTTTCATTATCCACAGACACTGGCTGGTGTGGTTACTATTGCAGACGGCCTCTGACAGTCAGCACTTTAGGTTGCTCCTCACCTGCTGGCTTGGCCACGCCTACGGGCGCATCCTACTTGGGCTCGCGCACGTGCCCTCTGCACGTGTTTGTGGTTGCGGCGCGCACTCATTACTATGCATGTGGCGCTGCTACACCGATTATACACTGCACTGCTGGCACAAGCCTTACACTGGCCTTGCGCCGAGCTTCATGAATCCAGGGGAAAGAATCATTTGGTGGTATTCATAGCCATTTCTTGAATGCATTAAGGCAATCATTTGCGAACAGGCACAAGATTACCTTGAATACACTTGAAAGAATAATGACATGGAAATCAGAAATCATATGCTTATAAGCCATCTTCCCACCTCTTTACGATTTATAGTCATATTTTGATGCGTTTCTGCACCTTCCGCAGGTAACTTATAATAGGCAGAATCTCACTTTTTCCTATTTACTTTGCAATCAGTGAAGATGCTGTCTCTTGCTGCTAACACAGCTATTTCTCTGTGTGAGATGCTTGTCTTGTCTGAGCCCCAGCTGAGAATTATTTATTATAATTTTAATAATCAGGATATCCTTCATAGGTTTAGAGTGGACAGGGATATTGCAAGGTTCTTAGATAGCATGAATGGCCCAAGGACAAGAACTGGGAGATGTATTGCCTTCCTATCCCAGTGAATACTAAGGCATGTATAGACCTCACTGTACTTGCCATGGGGTCCTTCATGAGACATCCTGGGGACATGAATATTTCTCAGAATTCTTAACTTGAAGATACTTTAACAGTTCCTTGATATACTCTTGTTATGTGTGAATCAGTACATCTAATTGCCAGTATCACCTCAGGACAGAGTCCAAACTATGCATGCCTTTTATAGGGTTTTATTTATCTGTTGGTGGAGCAACTGGTAATACAAATATTTATTTATTTACATTTGTTGACTGGGAAAGAGCCCATTTTCAACAGAGGCCAGAGGACAAATGTTTCAGCTGCATGTCTTTGAAATGGGTGAGGAAACCGGGGTACCCAGAGGAAACACACAAGAATGCAGGGAGGACATGTAGAGTCTGCACAGAGGGTCTATATTAGAACATCGGAGTATTACTACTTCGAATGTTCTAATATCGAGCCCTTTGCATCGAATGCTGAAAATAGCAAAGCTGCAGAATATCGAATACTTTCCTAGGGAAAGTATTCAGTGGGCCGTTTCTTCAGCTTTGCTATTTCCTCAACTGTGGAGCAAAGGTTACAGACCGGGTTAAGGTAAGTATGCGAACAAAGGTGAATGTGCGATAGGGACTTTAGGGTTAGGTCATGGGTAAGGTGAGTGTGCGATAGGGAGCTGAGGGTTAGGGAGTGGGTAAGGTGAGTGTGTGATTGGGACTTTAGGGTTAGGGAGTGGGTAAGGTGAGTGTGCAATAGGGACTTTAGGGTTAGGGAGCAGGTAAAGTGAGTGCACGGTAGTTATGGACCTTAGGGTTAGGGTTGGGTTAAGGTAAGTGGATAGCTAGTAGTGTATGTATGGTTTAGTGTAGGGTTTTGTGAAGTGTATGTGTGTGGATTATGTATTTTGGTGTGCTTGTGTTGTGTGTATGTTTGTTGGAACAGTGAATTTTTTCCCTGGGAAAAAATTTGCTGTTCTGAGTGTTCGATGCTCTGGTGTTTCGAGTGAAATGGTTCGATATTAGAACATTCGATGTAGTAATACTTCGATGTTCTGATATAGACCTTGCACAGATGGCACCCCAGCCTAGAATCAAACTGGAGAACCTCTTTCTGTAACATAACAATGTTAACCACTGCACCACTGGACCACCTAATATACTAGAGTTCCAGAACAAGTGGGTCTCTAATAGCACAGTAAGTACGACTGAGATCTTCCTTCAAGAATCTATAGGGCACTGAGTAAAGGGACACAGCATCCAGCCTCTCTCGATAGCTCAGGGACTTTTGACCTGTGATATTGTTGGCAGCCGCCTTTGCCTTTTTTTAATTGTTGGATATGTTAATGATCCCAAAGAGCAGCTTGTACTTAATAACTGCTCTGCTCAATTCTGAGTATAAGGGAGTGTTTATCTCTTCAGACCTTGAAGATATTCCATTTGTAATTAGTTATGCTAAATAAAAGGATTTCCTGACAACTCTTGCTACATGATGGTCAAAAAAGAGGGAGTTATCAACCCACATTCCTAGGTCCTTGACTACATTTTCATTTTGTATCGAGAGGTTGTCTGGCACGATATGATGAAGGTTGGGACTGTCTATCAAAAATAATGATGGCACACTTTATAGCATTACAGGTGAGTACAGTTTTAGTACACCAAAACTTTACAAGGGAGAGTTCACATTTTAGGGTTCAAGTGTTAGAGGGTGAGTTAACAACAACCACTATATTGCAGTTATCTGCAAACTTTCTTAGCCAAAGGTCTTGGCTATCTGCTTGGAGATCTGAGCAGTAAAGGCTAAAAATGATAAGTTCCAGCACTTATCCATTAGGGACACTGCTGGTCACTTTCATAAATTCAGATGAGGTCTCTGCAACTCATACTGCATCGGCTCTGTCTTTCAACCAGTTTACTGTCTATCACACCACATATAAGTGAATTTTAATGCATTTTACTTCTCTGTCTCCAAGCCACTCCACAAGGGGGATCCACCTTGGATCCTGGGAACTACCACCCCATCAGTCTGATGAGCCTGATCTGCAAGGCAAATTTAATGTATTATCATGGAACTTATAAACAAAGACATTGGCAACCTTCAAACACTGGTCCCCATGCACTTTGGGTTAGCGAAGGGACAATCTTGTCTCCTGAACCTGACCTGACTTCTTCGAATCAGTCTCCAGAGCTGTGGACAAGGGTAAGGTGGTCCACACAGCCTATCTGGACCTTGCCAAGGCCTTCAACACCATCCCCCACTCAGGAATCATAGATAAACTTAGTAAGCTGGGCATAAATCCCTACGTGACTCGATGGATTGCCAACTGGCTTACTGACAGAACCCACACTGTAAAAGTAGCTGACTACAAATCCAGCTCCAGACAAGTGACAAGTGGAGTACCTCAAGGTTCAGTCCTGGGACCACTCTTGGTCGACATCTACTTCTCTAAGTACAGACCAACACTAAGGGACTCTGGCTAATAAAGTTCACAGATGACTGCAAACTGGAAGCCATTATTGAATCCCCAAATGATGTGGATATTCTACAAAAGGGCCTTACAGAAACAGATGCTTCATGCCAGAGTCATGGGCTCAAGCTCAATGCTAAGAAATGTATAGCTATCCCCTTTGGGAAGAAACATGTGCCCATGAATTACCACATAAGTGGAAGTACACTAAACACCAAAAGTGTGGTAAGAGACTTAGGGACACAGGTGGACAGTGGTCCCACCTTCGATAACAACATCACCACAACAGTCAGGAAATTCTTCTATGTGGCAAAACTCATCACTAAGGGCTTTTCATCCAGAAAAAAGGAGGTCATTGTCCCACAGTACTCATCCCTCATTAGACCCATTATAGAATACGATGCCTCGTTTGGTATGTACCTATCAAGACATCTGCAACAACTGGAAAGGCCACAGAAATACCTCATTAAAAGAATAACAGGCCTAAAGCAGATGCCCTATGCTGACTGTCTAAAAAAACGCCACCTATACGCTGTTGCATATCGTCTACTCAGAGGCGATCTCTTACTTAACATACAAGGCCATGTCAAACCCAGAGCTGTTGGACATGCTACACTTAAAGAAATCCCAATCCCTCAGAGACACACACTCCAGGGATCTAAACCTTGCCATCACAATGAACAAAACATGCTGGAGGGATAGGTTCCCGACCCAGAGACTCCCCAGACTCTGTAATAGACTGCCCATACATGTCAAGCAGAGCGCCTCTTTGGCCCTCTTCAAAAGGAACCTTGATGATTGGATGGGAGAGAGGAAATTCACCCCGGAGATCACGTCAGTCACCCTGCTAGACAGGGGTCCAGGGAAGTAAATACTGTGGGAAGAAATAACCATGGAATTGTTATGGCTAGGCTTATATAGGCCCTAGGGCCGATAGCCTAGTACCAACCTATGAACCTATGAACCTATGTATAATTCCAGCATTGGGAATGGTGTAGAAAGCATTGGCCATGACAAAATACATTATGTCTATTGCATGGCCAGTGTCTACAGACTCAGTAAACCTTATGAAGAAGTGTAACAGATTTAATAGGCAAGGTAGTTAAAGTCACCCCAAATAATAACGTTTCGGCTAATAGGGAGATCATTTAGAGCCATGAGGACTCTTAATGTGGTAATCAGTGGGACTAAGAATGTGTTCTGTGTTCTGATGAAGTCCATGTAATTCAGATAAACATGCACATTGTTGTGGAATAAAAGACTCTTGGTTTCACTTCTGCCTCCTTCATTTGGATTCTTGTTCGGATTACTTCATTTTTTGTTACTTGTTCTGTAGCAAGGAATTAGTTGATAATTAATCCTATCTAGAGTGATCTGCAGTGTCCACCTGTAGTTTGGTTAATATCATGATGGCTGTATGGAAAATTGATTTCAGAAGGACTCAGACCAGTGCAGACTTTATTTTCTTTTTTCTTTTCTTTTCTCTTGCTGAGTTCATTTTTAGGGTAGATATAGATTATTTGAATAAAGTGGGACAAAATCCAGTTGTAGTGTACAAGAAGGATCATTGCTTTAAGTCTATCATTGAAAGATCCTTGAATGGACCTTGGACAGGACGTATGAGCACATGTAGTCAATGTAATCAATGTAGATTTATTATGGAAGGTACAGAAGTATTGGTACCTGGATGGAGAGCAGTAAAAATAGGACAAAATGTAAACTGTCAGAGTATGACTCTGGTGTATCTTGCCAAATGTCAACAATGTGAATGTTTTAATATAGGTAAGACCAAGAACAGTTTTAAAACTAGAATATATCAACATCAACATCTGAGCTAATCGAAGGAAGGACACTGAGGAAACTCGGAGCTATAATATATAACATTAAGTATCCTGTTTTTTGTTTATTTTGTTCTTTATTTCTTTGTTATTTATAGCACTTTGTGTACTGTGTATTTTCCTAGCTAGTTTCACTGTGTGTGAGGTATTAACTGGAAATTGTCCACTTTTATTAAGCATCTGTTGGGTTGTTTGTTTCTGATAACTTATTGCAGTTAAACTCTATTTTCTAGAGGCTCCTTTACCTGTTTAAAACTTTCATTTAAAGGCTCACTGCTGTTTTTCAGCTGTGAGAAACATTTCTGCAGTTTGTTCTAAGTAGTGGAGATATTTGTAGCATTTCCATATTCAGGCTTGTATTTGGGCCTAGTGTTTGTGAAGGCTGTGTGTCTGAGCACATATTCAGGGACATCTTGGTTTAGCCAAAGCCATCAGGCATTTCAGTGAGAGAGAATTGCCTGAGGTCATTGGCTGACTGAGGTCACCTGGACTACAGCTTAGACTAAGCACCTCATTGGTTCTTTTGAGATTCCTTTCTTAAAAGCTGTTTCATGTTTCATCCTTCTGTTACCTAAGAAGTTCAGTTGTGAAAAAAAAAATTATCTGCTTTTACTGTATTTGTGTTTCTTCTTACTTTATTTTGCTTTTGCGTCATCTTAAAAGTACTCAATTGTATTTATTACTGCTTGGTGTAACTCATTCTAAGCCTTTTAGTTTAAACACTTGGGGTTCAGACCAGTTGTTTTACATTAAGAAGGTTTGTGGTCTGCACTGTAGTGGCAGAACAGGTAGCTTACATCCTTCTAAGTTGGGAACTGCTGATTGAGGGCTCAGTGTCTGTTATTCTAAAAGTGTATTAATTCTGGTTTAAGCACTTGGGCTTCAGGCCAGTTATTTTACATTAAGAGGGTTTGTGGTCTGCACTCTTGTGGGAGGAGAGGCTGGACTCTGCCCTTCTGAGCTGGGAATTTCTGGTTAAAGGCTTATAGTGCCTGCATATTTGAACTGCTTCTTACTGTAATTGGTACACCTTGTTTGCTGTAGCATAGACTAGATCCAGGCCTGCTGAATCTAGCTTTGTTTGTATAACTTGAGCACTAATCCAGGCATTCTTTAAAGTATTCAGTTGTATTTATTACTGCTTGGTAGTAACTTGATTAAAGTGTAGCTATCATTCTAAGTCTTTAGGATTAAGCACTTGGGCTTCAGACCAGTTGTTTTACATTAGGAAGGTTTGTGGCCTGCACTGTGGTGGCAGGACAGGTAGCTTACATCCTTCTAAGTTGGGAACTGCTAATTGAGGGCTCAGTGTCTGTTATTCTAAAAGTGTATTAGTTCTGGTTTAAGCACTTGGGCTTCAGGCCAGTTATTTTACATTAAGAAGGTTCGTTCGTGGTCTGCACTCTTGTGGGAGGAGAGGCTGGACTCTGCCCTTCTGAGCTGGGAATTTCTGGTTAAAGGCTTATAGTGCCTGCATATTTCAACTGTTTCTTACTGAAATTGGTACACCTTGTTTGCTGTAGCATAGACTAGATCCAGGCCTGCTGAATCTACCTGTGTTTGTATGCTTGTTGTTTGTTTGCTTGTTATTTCCCTGAAACGCTAATTCCACCTAAAACGTGGCTTTTCTGCGCTTCTGTGGATCCCTAGTGATATCTGCATTGCTTACTGTACTTATTTCCTTGTTACACTTGAAAGAAAGTTACTGTTTGTCATTTTTGCATTTAAGTTACCTGTAACACATTGCATTTAAGTTACCTGGCACTTGCTCACTAAGTGAGCACTAAAAAATTAAAAGCACTACACCCTCACAAACTCCCCTTGAGTACCTTGTTCCCCACTGGCCCTTTTTTCAATTAAAAATGAATTCCCAATACTATTCTAGCATGTCCAAAAGTCAGTTGTCAATCTCCTCTCCGGTCCAGCTGGTGAATCTGGGAATCTTGAGGCAATGTTACAACTGCCTCATGTACACAGACAACCCTCTCCTCCCAACAAATTCCAGCACATGTGAGAGATGCAACCATATAGCCAAACTGGAGGCTAAGCTCTCTCAACTCAGCACTGGTGTAACCAGTCAGGAGGAGAAGGAAACCACACTCACTACAATTCCAGTCTCACATAGACCTACCACGACAACAAACCAAACACATAAACACACAAAAACATACTCGGAGGCTCTAAATAAAAATCTGCATAAGCAGCAGAGACCTCCAAAGCAGACACCCAAGCAACCGCTACCCCAAAACAAAACACGTGCAACACATAGCTCACAAAGCCAGTGTGCTGAACAGTCACAGCCCTTAAGGCTAAACAATATACCTGATACACTTGTAACAGGTGACTCTATCGTCAGGCACACTGACGTCCCGCTCACCAGGCTGAACAAGGAGAAGGTCATGGTGAGCTGCCTGTCGGGTGCTAGGATCCGCCACATAACACAAGCACTCAGGTCACTCCAAGGCAAGTACAAATATGACTCAGTCATTGTCCATGCTGGTGTGAATGACCTGAGACATACCTCCCTGGACTACATGAAAAGAGACATAGATGAGCTCTCTGAGCATGTAGCCCAGGCCGGTATGACCCTGACCTTGAGTAGCATCTTACCCTCACCAAGAATGATGCCACAATATGAAGTCAAGATGATCAATTTCAACAATTGGCTTAAGTATTGGTGTCATTCAAAGGGGATCAATGCCTGTCAGCCTGGGATGACATGCTTTCGACAAGCCATGATGCTTCGCTAGGGACAGCTTGCACCTGTCACCCCTGGGCTTTGGATATTGGCAAAGGCTCTTGCTACCCCCATAGTGCCTTTTTAGGCAAGGCTCAAAAGACAAACCCACCTCCATAGGTATCACAAGGGATAAGAAACTAAGAGTAATGCTACTCAATGCCAGAAGTCTAAACCTCAAGATGCACGCACTCAAAACTCTCCTTAGCATGGAGAACATCGATATCTGTGCAGTAACAGAAACCTGGTTCAAGGCTCCCAAGAGCACCCCAGCACTACCAGGTTATACCTCATACCATGCTTTTCAGCCCCAAAACTTGGACTGAACCACAAAAGGAGGGGGAGTATCAATATTCGTCAAAGATACCCACACCTCCAGGTTGGTACCACAGCACAAAGCATCAGAGACTATCCATGTGCAACTAACAGTGGGTAAAACTGCCTTCCAGTTTATAGCCTGCTACAGACCACCCTCCCAAACCCAGGAACCCCACTCGGCCTTCCTGAGAACACTGGAAAATATGAAGGTCTCTCCAAACACCATTATATTGGGTGACTTCAACTACCCAAACATAGACTGGGAGCATTACTCTAGCTCCAACACCCTAGCCCAAAGGTTCCTAGAATTTATAAAATCAAATGCTATGGAACAACTTGTTACCACTCCCACAAGAGGGGAAGACATACTGGACCTGATCATCACCAACATGGGGACTCTATGCTCCAGACCAGAAGTGTATCCCTCACTGGTAAGATCAGACCATAAACTAATCTCACTGGATATTCACATCCCGACCCCACCCCCTGCCCAGAAAACCACAGTGAATAATTTCTCTAAAGCAAATTTCACACTCCTCAAAACCGAGGTGGAATCCTTCAAAGCCCCCGGGCCTGTGGAAAATATGGCCCAGACCGCAGAATCATTTATAAACGCAATCTATGAACACCTTCAGGAATGCATGGATCATGCAATCCCAAATAAAACCAAGACCCAATCCTCCAAAGGCAAACGTCCTGTCTGGTGGACCCCAGCCATAAACAAACTATACAATAGAAGGAGGAAGCTACTACATGATAGAGCAAAATCCCAAAAGGGAAGGCATCTCTGATCAGTATTAGCAAAAACTACGGGCACTCATAAAATCATCTAAGGCCAGCTTGAGAGAAAAATTGCACAGGACACCAAGGATAATCACAAGGCTTTCTTTAGTTATGTTAGGAACCTGGGTGGGAATTCCCAGATATGCTCAGAATTAGTCCAAAATGACAAAAAATACACCAAACCCACAGACATTGCCAACATCCTAGCTGACAGGTTCAGCACAAACTCCCCACCAAAAGGGCAAATATCTATCCCAGCAGAGTGCTGCCCCCCTGACATCTCAGATGCTCAGGTAAGAGCCGCCCTCTCCAAAGCAAAAAACACAGCATCAATGGGACCAGACGGTGTCCCGGCTGTGCCCTACATGAACTCCAAGAAGAGCTAAACCCAAACATAAAACTACTATTCAATCTCAGCCTTACTACAGGATATGTACCCAAAGAGTGGCGTACAGCAACAGTGGTCCCTCTCCACAAAGGTGGTGCCTCAACAGATCCTGAAAACTATTGCCCCTTAAGCCTGACTAGCTTGGTCTGCAAAGCTATGGAAAGGATCATCATGGAGCTCATAAATAAAGATACTGGGGACCTACAGACACTGGATCCTACCCAGTTCGGCTTTGTTAAGGGCAGATCCTGCCTCTTAAACCTGGTCGATTTATTTGAAACAGTCACCAAGGGCATTGACGAGGGGACGGTGGTCCACACAGCCTACCTGGACCTCACAAAAGCCTTTGATACAATACCCCACTCGGGCATTATAGATAAGCTCACCAGCTTAAATATAAATCCCTATGTCACTAGATGGGTTGCAAACTGGCTCAAGGACAGAACCCACATGGTTAGAATTGCTGTAGCCATGTCAGACTCCAAACCAGTTACAAGTGGCATCCCACAAGGCTCAGTCCTGGGACCGCTCTTGTTCGGTATATATTTCTCGGAGGTACAGGCCAACACAGAAGGACTGTGGCTGACCAAGTTCGCAGATGACTGCAAACTGGGCGCCATAATTGACTCTCCAGCCGACACAAGCATTCTCCAAAAGGGCCTCATAGAAACAGACAACTGGTGTCAGAGCCATGTCCTCAAGCTGAATGCCAAAAAATGTATAGTCATCCCCTTTGGCAAAAACAAAGTGCCCACAAATTACCACATAGGTGGTAATCCATTAAGTACAGAAGAAGTAATTAGGGACCTGGGGACCCAAGTTGATAGCAATCTCTCATTTGACAACCACATGGCCAAAGTGGTTAGAAAAACATTTTATATAGCCCACCTAATCATGAAGGGATTCACATCTTGATCAGGGGAGGTCATCGTGCCTCTTTACTCATCCCTCATCAGGCCCATAATTGAGTACAATGCCCCTTTTGGGATGTACCTTACCAGACACCTGCGGCAACTGGAAAGACCCCAAAAGTACCTCACCAAGAGGATCAAAGGGTTCAAACAGATGCCATATGCTGCCCGCTTAAAGAAATTCCAGCTCTACTCAGTGGCATACCACCTGCTCAGAAGCGATCTGTGCCTGTCGTATAAAGCCATGTCCAACCCGGAATTAATGGACATGCTGCACCTCAGAAAATCCAAATCCCATCGAGCTACGCACTCAAGAGACTTGAACCTCAGCACTGAAATAAATAGGACATGCTGGAGGGACAGATTCATAACCCAGAGGCTCCCTTCACTCTGGAATAAAATCCCAGTCCAGGTTAGGCAGAGTCCCTCATTGACTCTCTTCAAGAGGAATCTTGATGAGTGGATGGGAGATCATAGGTTTACCCCGGGTATCACTTCTGTGTCACTGTTAGACAGAGGCACAGTATACTAACCTCGAAAAAGGGCACAGCAAAATTAATTTAAAATGGGTGGCGAAAGCCAAACACTCTCTGGCTAGGCTTATAAATGCCCTAGGGCAGATAGCCTAGTATGAACCTATGAACCTAATATTATGATAGGAATGCCATCTCACAACTTCAAATATACATGTATTGAAAAGGTCAGTATTGACCAGAGGGGGTCCATTAGAGTTGCTTTTAGAATATAAAGAATTGATAAGGCAGCTGAGGAGCAATGAAGCCAAGCCCCCTGGTCTGAATGAGACCATCTCCTTTAGCAGTGTGCAAAAACTTAAAGTTGAACTGTTTTTTTTCTCATATATGAAACAGAGAATGTTATATGACTTTTTTATGGACAGGCAAAATATATTCATGGTCATTGACCTCTGGTTAAAGGATATATTTATTTTGTTAAAATGTATTTATGATTAGATTTAGTTACTGTTTTTATTTTTAAAGAGTCATATTCTATGTTCTATTATGTAAAAGGCAAGGTTGTTTAAAGTGTTAATGAATTTTTAGAGGGGAGTGGTTTAAGAATTAATTGAGAGGTGTATTTTAAAGTCTGATGTTTCAGGAGGTTTTTAAACTGTATGCTAATTGAATATGGTTCTTCTGATGAAGTTGGACATTGTTCTGATGAAAGCACTCAACCTTAATAAAAAAAGAGTTTGCATAAGCGGTCGCTGTTCGTTTTTTTTTTTTCAAGTTTGGAGAGTGTTTTGTATTTGGCTAAAATGTTACTTATATTCAGTCAGTTTTCAAAACCCATTTTATTCAAGGTTGTGGGAATGCAGGATCCTATCTCTGCAAGCAGTGGGCCTAAGGCACAGAATCAGTACAGACAGGACTCTAGTACATTGTAGGGCACAACCCATATGCAAAGAAAATCTACTGAGAATGCAGAAGCGTTCGGATTACTTATTTGCCTTTGGGATGTTGGTGAAAAATGGAGACCCTCCCCCTCAATTAAAACCCATGTAGACATAGGAAGGACAAGCAGAAACTGCAGCAGAAGGTGCACTAGTCAGGGATCAAACCAAGGAACCAAGTATTCCAAAGCACCAATACTAAGTTCTGCACAATGGTGTGCCACTGATTAAAGCTATATGCAGGAATAGTTTGGTACTAAAAATTCCACTTTAAATAAGTAACATGAAATTTGTGGTTTTACTACTGAATTTTCAAATGTGACGGTGCTAAAATTCAAAATAATGTGATGAGAAGATCTCAATCTGGGAAAGCTAAGGAACAAAAGAGCAAATTATATTGAACATCAGATTTCCCAACATTTTCAGACAGAGGAACAAGTGCTAACATGGGTCCAGTTTGGGGGGAGGGGGCATGTCTGGGTGTTTGATTGTGTGATCCTTAGCATTCCAGCTTCTGATCTTCTTTTCACAATTATTTTCATTTTCAACAATTTTGCATTCAAAATTTCAAAAGGACACCACGTTTCTGAGAAGGCCTGTCAAGTAAAAAGTAATTTGAAAGCAGCTGTGTGAAACAACTTACCTCTGAATAACAAATGCATGCGTTTTCCTTAAACGCTTATTCATTATTGTTCTGTATTGCCAGGCTGGCAACTCAACACCATAAAAAATCTACTGTCAATCATAAGCGGATGAATCGGTGATCTGCTGTCGTGACCCCTAACCGGGAAAAGGGTCTGCCTACAACACACAACTCCTGTGCAAAATGACATGAAAAGTAATCAATCATAAGTGTGAAAATGTCATAATAATAATGATTACGGTTAAGTTTACTTCGTAGAGGAAAAGTATGCAGCCTATTAGATGTGATTGCAGCAGTAAACAGAAAAGCTGAAATCAACCTGATACAAAAATAACTAATCTAAACTTCAACTGCAATTGAACCTAACCAGTGGGCCTTACCTGTGAATTCCTTGTTACTAAAAGGTGCACAGTGATGGGCTGTGGAGGTAATACCCAAGCTGCAATGCTTGGTAAAAGTATGAATTTTTATTACAGTTCAGCAGCAAATATCTTCAACAAACAAATTTATCAAAGGCTTCTTACCCCAAGTAAAATGCAGCATGACAGACCAGTGATGTGATGTTTTACTGATTCATAGTGATGTTATGCTAATGCACAGACATGAGGGTGTCATTTGGCATGGTGGGTTGATCTTTGGATGCACTTTATACTTCTAAAAAAACAATAGAAGTCTATATGTTCTATAAAAACAGCAAATCATTATCTTTCTAGTGGAGATGATAGATATTTGGTAGTAGAAAACAGTCTACAAAGAAGGATGGACCAAAAAGTACAAATTAAAAAAATCAGAGCAATTTAAGATGCTGTGTTGGGGTCAGGACTTGTAATGGGGTCAGAGCCCTGAAAGGAGTCTTGAAATGAAGTCTTATCATGAAAGTGTGAACAAATTCTTCCAAATCCTTTATATCATCTTCCATGGGTGCATGGAGATTAAAATGGCTGAAAGGTGAGCCAGCCCCATGGAATATCTTTGTCAGTCATATGTAATATAAATCAGGATAAATACAACTGAAGAAACAAGATCAATCTTCTGCCTACCACATACAAAAAAATATCTTCTGTTCTGTGGAACAGATGGATAATCCTCTTGTCAGTTAAAGGATATGAGTAACTTTCTGTCCCATGCTGAATTTGCCACAAGCTTGACTTTAAGAAATCAGGCCTGTAGTCACAGGGATTTCAGGATTTTTAGACTGTGATTCAGAATCTGATAACTTCTGCAATATGGGGTTTAGTAAAAGGTGCAGTGATAATCAGGGTTCTAATAGCTTTTGGAGGAAGGGAAAGCATCAATATAACTTTGGTAATGCCATTCTATACTTTCAGTGGTAGTCTTTGGATCAAAGAGGTTGGAGCACATTCACAGAAGAATATCCATCCACATAAGACTGGAATGCATTTAAGTAACACGTACAATAACCTATCTTTCATTGTGCCGAATATGGATGCTTAACATTTTCATTAAATGATGAAAGATGTGTTCTGACAAATTCATACTCCAGAAAGGATTTCCTTAACAATGTCTCACCTCTGAATTGCCAGTTAAAGCTTCTTGGTCTGCCCCTATTTAAAGGATATGATAAAGTGTTTTTCAGTTGCAGCATTTGTTGTGCCTGTATAGAGATACCATGCAGTGATGTGATTTTCAGGCAGATACTGCAAAGATGTACAGAACTGAGGAGAGGAGACAAAAACCTCTAAAGGGCAAAGGGAAGCTCTCCAAAAATAAAGGCAAAAGGTGGGTAGGTAGGTGAGGCATGGCTTACACTGCTCTACAAAAAAGAACATAGTTTCTAAAAGTGGGGTAGCAACTGGGCCGTTAGTAACTTGAATTTGATGCATATATTGAAGGGAAAAGTAAAAAAAATGACGTAAGACAGGAGAAAATTCTGCAGCTAAGAAGGTTTAAAACTAGAACCCACTACAAAGTTTCATCCTGGAAACCTTGGTTTGATTCCCACAGCTTCCACTAGCACAAATTAATACAATAAAATAAAAAGTACAGTGTTATCAGGTAAAACTAGCACTGAAAGATGATGAAACTGTGAAGAACAAACTCATCAAAGATCTCCTCAAGAGGCACTGGTCCTAGGCACTGACTCTGCAAATGAAGTATTAGTTGAACCATGCATCTTACCATTTAGTTGAACCATGCATCTTACCATTTAGTTGAACCATGCATCTTACCATTTAGTTGAACCATGCATCTTACCATTTAGTTGAACCATGCATCTTACCATTTAGTTGAACCATGCATCTTACCATTTAGTTGAACCATGCATCTTACCATTTAGTTGAACCATGCATCTTACCATTTAGAATAGGTTATCTGCACATTATGCTCTACAATAAGCAATGTACATATTAAGCTCAGAGTTCTATATTTCCATGGTCTAAATCTACCCTTTAACAAAAGTTGCAAGTCAAACCTTAATTCATTAACACCTTTTTGTCCATCAAAACTCTTCCTCACGCTTAGATATATTTATTCATTCTTCCACACAATGGCCAACACAATATTGCCAGCTGGAGTGACATCTGGTCCAAGGTGAGATGTTATTCCTGGCTGGTTTCCAAACTTTGTTTTACTGGCCAACTCTTTGCTCCACTCCCATGGCCAATATGCATTAACAGCAGTGCATATCCCTAAATACTTTTTGTGGTAGGCTGAAGTCCTCCGTCCCCAGCAAAGGTCAAAGCTCAAGCCAGAAATTTCATCTCTCCTTATGCGCTAGGGAAGCCTGAAAAATGCTACTGTTTTCCTAGCTTCCTCAGCAGGCTCAAAAGAAACAGATTCCTATAATAAAACCTAGATGTCCTGAGCCAAAGTCAGAGATCCAGCTCTTTACATCCTAGAAGAACCTGCTGTTGTTAAACATACCAAGTTTCTGTTCAGTGGGGGATTCTCAGTTTTGTAACTGCTTGAAAATACACTTCTGTACACTGCAATTCCTTGCACGTTAGCCTTTAATCATTAGCAATGAAATACATCCAAAGCTAAAACTTGTTTTATCACATTCTACTTGACAATGGAGTTAACCTATAGCTTGGTAAAGTTCGTCAATACAAGTAGTTTTCAAACCTAAAACCCACCAGAGTTACAAACTGCAAGCCCATCAGCAAGAAACACATATGCTTCTGTACCATTTTCTTTTACAACTGAAAAAATATATATAATATGCAGTAAACAAGGTGAGCTACACCCATTGATGAGGTCTACATTTAGACAGACAGTTTAAACATATTCTTCATAGTCTTGTTAGAGCATTAGTATACAGGATCTGATAGGACTTTGTTAACGCTACTGTAACATAAAGTACTTCCACGTATAGAATACTTCAGTAGCTACACCATGAGGTGATCCTCTTTCACGTGGATAGAAAACATTTTCCATAACACTAGGTTTCCTAATCTACTGCATAATATGTATCTCCTCTTCTGAGATCCGGTCTTTAATAAGTACCTGATTAACATTATTCAACCTGCTGACCTGAAGTTTCTTAGATTGAGGTACATCAATGACCCCTCCTGTATCATGGAGGTGTAGATCTATAGTAGCTACAGTGGTTTTCCTTCATTCAGATTGATTAGATGAACAAACACAGCTTTCTTGGCCACAGTAGTGCCAGAAAGCAAGTCTGGATTTGTCTTTTCTTGTTTTAAAACACTGTGGGGATCAGGAGAATGTGTGAAGTGCACACAGGTGTCTACCTGGAGAAAAGAAAGGGTATTTACCAGCCATGCTACTGGGCATGCACACCTTTAACAAAATTATTCTGATAGTCCTTGTCTGGTGTAAAGAGATGAAATCAGCAGATCTTTTATTTGTAGATGCATGAAGTATGTGGCAGGCCTCACTAGTTGGGTCTAACATCTACAACAGAGAAAGAAAGAGGATATGTGCCCAAAGAATGGCGTACAGCAACAGTGGTCCCACTCCACAAAGGTGGCACCTCTGCGGACCCTGGAAACTATCGCCCCATAAGCCTGACTAGCCTAGTCTGCAAGGCTATGGAGAGGATCATCATGGAACTCATAAACAAAGACATTGGTGACCTACAGACAATAGATCCTACCCAATTTGGCTTCATCAAGGGCAGATCCTGCCTTTTGAACCTGGTCAACTTCTTCGAAACAGTCACCAAGGCCATAGATGAAGGGAAGGTAGTCCACACAGCCTATCTGGACCTCGCAAAGGCATTTGACACAATACCCCACTCGGGCATCATAGATAAGCTATCCAGCCTAAATACAAACCCCTATGTCACAAGATGGGTTGCAAACTGGCTCAAAGACAGAACCCACAGAGTCAGAGTTGCTGGGGCCATGTCAGACTCAAAACCGGTCACAAGTGGCGTCCCACAAGGTTCTGTCCTGGGACCTCTCTTGTTCGGTATTTACTTTTCTGAGGTACAGGCCAATGTGGGAGGACTATGGCTCACCAAGTTCGCAGATGACTGCAAACTGGGTGCCATAATCGACTCTCCAGCTGACACAAACATCCTTCAAAAAGGTCTCGCAGAGACGGATAACTGGTGCCAGAGCCATGGTCTAAAGCTAAATGCCAAAAAGTGTATAGTCATACCCTTTGGCAAAAACAATGTGCCCACAAATTGCCACATAGGTGGTAACCCATTAAGTACAGAGAAAGTAATTAGGGATCTGGGGACCCAAGTTGATAGCAATCTCTCCTTTGACAACCACATTGCCAAAGTGGTTAGAAAGACCTTCTACATAGCCTACATAGCCCTACATAGCCCACCTCATCATGAAAGGATTCACATCTAGATCAAGAGAGGTAATTGTGCCCCTTTATTCATCCCTCATCAGGCCCATCATAGAATACAGTGCCCCCTTTGGGATGTACCTTACCCGACACCTGCAGCAATTAGAAAGACCCCAAAAGTACCTCACCAGGAGGATCAAGGGACTCAAACAGATGCCATATGCTGCTCGGTTAAAAAAACTCCAGCTCTACTCAGTTGCATACCGCCTACTCCGTGCCGATCTACGCCTGCCATATAAAGCTACGTCCAACCCAGAATTAATGCTCATGCTCCACCTCAGTAAATCTAAATCCCTTAGAGCCACGCTCGAGGGACCTGAACCTCAGCACAGAAATAAATAGAACATGCTGGAGGGACAGATTCATAACCCAGAGGCTCCCTTCGCTCTGGAATAGAATTCCAATTCATGTTAGGCAGAGCACCTCACTGACTCTCTTCAAGAAGAATCTTGATGAGTGGATGGGGGATCGTAGGTTTTTCCCGGGGATTACTTCCGTGTCACTATTAGACAGAGGCACAGTAAACTAAACTTTAAAAAGGGCACAGTATACTCAAATCAAGGGGTGGTGTAAGCCAAACACAATCGGGCTAGGCTTATAAATGCCCCAGGGCAGTTAGACTAGTATGAACCTATGAACCTATAAGAGAAGAGAAAGAGAAATACAAAGAAAAGACATAGGAGCTGGAAGTGATATTAATTGGCTTCCTCATAACCATAACATTTTTAGTTTACTTCTGCCATTCTACTCATTCTCAGCCAGAGAAACATAGCCATAACCACTATCCCTGCAAAAATCAGGCTATTTATGAAGATCCATTCCAGGCATGCAGATATTTATGAAGATCCATTCCGGGCATGCAGATATTTATGAAGATCCATTCCAGGCCTGCAGATATTTATGAAGATCTATTCCGGGCATGCAGATAGCCTCCTGCCCACTGTTTACCAGATTAGTGAGAGGATATATACTTGCTTTAACCAGCCTCATTTAAGTCTATAGTAGAAAAGATTTTTTCAGTAGCTGTTGTGAAGCAATCAGCATATTTTACTGTGTAGTCTAAATGCAAAAAAATCCCCAAATTTGAATGGAGTATGTATATCAGTTTTTCTGTATGGTGTATCAGTTTGTGGAAAAAGAGAAACACAGAAACACACCATGATCTAAATTTGTACTTTTGGGTGAGATAACTGTAAAGCAAAACCTCCTGTCTATATTCTGGTAAGATTTGATTGTGTAAAGTTTAAAATCATCCACCAGAACTGTTAAATAACCCTAAAATGAAACAAGTTACTTATTTTTCTGAATCCTCACTCATTCAAGGCAATTTATGCTTTTTACAAATAGACATCACATAGTCAAACTTTGGCATTCCTCACAAGCAAAACTCAGGTTATGTGAAAGACCTCCAAAAGATAAACACCAAGTTAAAGCAGGATTATGTGTTATTGCATGAATAATTGACAATTTGGGTGAAAGCTTAAGGTGAGGTCGAGTGTTGTGACCACCCAGAAATTATACCATTACATTGTCATAACAAAGGACAAGTTAATATACAGTCATTCATTACAAAAATAATAATTGTGTTGTTTTCTCTGTAGCTCACCAGTAAGGCACCCTTTGATGCAGAATTTACCCATAATAATGAAGCTTGACTAGATACATGTCACAAAACAGGCAGAGTACAGTATAACTTGCACTTTGCAATGAATTACACAATCCATGTATTTAATGAGATATTCGTAATATATTTTTAAATAAAGTAATCACTTAAAAACAAGTTTTCATTCTTTTCTTGTTGTAGGTGATGCAACCAGACATATGACACAAGTGGATGTTAGTGTGCTTCACGGTAGTATGAATTATGAAGGTGTTTGCGAAGTGCCCCGTGTACTTTATCATGTCAGAAAACAGCACAAATTTTTGTCCTGTGATCTTAAAGTGTGAGAAGTATAAAAAAAAAAAATCCTACTGTATTTATCTAAATAGTGTTGCTTTATGATCTTCTTCCAGTGTTTATAAATCTAATAAGCTGCATTTAGAGGTATTGGAGAGACTGTTTGGGTTGGATGAAGTACTCTCAGCTGTCAGAATCTTCTTATTTATTGGTAATACGGGTCTATATTAAATGCTCAAAGAGGTGTTACATCGAACACCTCTTTGTCGACACATAATCAGTGATAGCACTAAACCGCGAATGTTCAAAACAGCGATTTCTTTCCCTGTGAAAAAAATCGCTAGAACTAAAACACATACACACAATTTCAAACATAACAAAGTGGGGGGCTTTGTCACCCACACCCCCTAATGTGGGGGGCTGTGCCCCCCACACACCTCCTAACTAAATATACCAACTCCGAGATCGCAATACAGTGGGGTAAAGGGCAATGTCATGGCTCAGGCCAAGCAATTTTTTTCCCTGGGAAAAAAAATCGCTCACCTGAGCCTTTTCTATTTTCAGATTTCGGTCTATATGTGTTGACGAAACAGCATTCGCTGTAATGCAGTTTTGCTGATCTAATATAGACCCTGGTAATACCATGTAGAAAATAAATGTTTTATGACTCAGGTTTTAATATTTAGTTAGCACCACCACCATCTCTCTTGAATATTGTAGTCTCACTTTCGATAACCACATCGCCACAACAGTCAGGGAATCCTTCTATGTGGCACACCTTATCACTAAGGGCTTTTCATCATCTACATTGTCCCACTGTACTCATCCCTCATTAGACCCATTATAGAGTATAATGCTCCATTTGGTATGTACCTCACAAGACATCTGAAACAGCTGGAAAGGCCACAGAAATACCTCACTAAAAGAATCACAGGCCTAAAGCAGATGCCATATGCTGACCGTCTAAAAAAACTCCAGCTATACTCTGTGGCATATCTTCTACTCAGAGGTGATCTCTGCTTAACATACAAGGCCATGTCAAACCCTGAGCTGTTGGACATGCTCCACTTAAAGAAATCCCAATGCCTCAGAGCCACACGCTCCAGGGATCTAAACCTTGTCATCACAATGAACAAAACATGCTGGAGGGATAGGTTCCTGACCCAGAGACTCCCCATACTCTGGAATAGACTGCCCATACATGTCAAGCAGAGTGCCTCATTGGCCCTCTTCAAAAGGAACCTTGATGATTGGATGGGAGAAAGGAAATTCACCCCGGGGATCATGTCAGTCGCCCTGTTAGACAGGGGCCCAGAGAAGTAAATATTGTGGGAAGAAATATCCAGGGAATTGGGAATTGTTATGGCTAGGCATGCATAGGTCCTAGGGCCGATAGCCTAGTACCAACTTATGAACCTATGAACCTATATGAGTGTACATTGTACACTTACCAGTCAGGTGTTTGGATCTGGGTACCCCACTGAATAATTAATTATAAATATATATAGTGGCAAACCAGTAAAGCTATGTGGATACACTCACCATGATCAGACATGCTCTAGTACAGTCACTGCTGCGATATAACTCATTACAGCTAGAAACATGCAGATGTAGATCATCCAGTGTAACTTCAACGGGATTGCGGCTATTCCCAGGGTGGAGATGATCTCTCTCCCTAGCCCAGGAAATCAGAGGATGAATAACTCTTAAAGAAGAGCAGTCATTGCCATGTTTTGGTTTATTGTGGCTGGATGGCTGCTGACAAATGTGGACTGCTCCATGAAACTGACCACCATACCCAGACTGTACAGCTCCAGCAGCCAGAGAAGGTGGATTAGATTTCATAGCCTGTTGTAGGGAGTGTCTAAGGTGACATCTGAGGAGGTTACTTGCTAACAGAGGGTTGCAATGACCTCATAAGTTTATTCTGATCGCCTTTTGTCCTCTGTAATTTTCTGGATGGTGGAAAGATGCTTTTTCTTAGAAGAAAAGAGACTAGGAAGATGGAGCTGTATACTTCAGCAGTGACCCTGCTTAGAGACATCTCCAACTATGCTAAATGCAGTCACACAAATTGATCTGTAATATGTGTACATCCCTGTCTCCCTGACTGAGCTGAAAATAGTTCTCAGTCCAGGCCACCTAATCGGTTGACAAGATAAATAAATAAAGGTGCTGTGTTCATCATAGGAGTCACTGTAACAATATAATTCCTTACCTATGAGACGACAGTTAAAGCAGTATTTACCCTCCCCCCTTCAAAAAGGAAGAAGAGATTATCACAAGACCCACAGGACATCCATAGCAAAGTCTGTCCTGATTTTTGATTGAAGGCCTAGTTTCAAATTCCTAGAAATGATATGCACTGTAGACCATGTCAGTGCTTCACAGATACTCTTAAAATGGTGTTCTCAGGAATGGGTGCTGCTGTTGCTGCTACCCAGACAGAGCGGGCTCTAGTTGCTAGCTATTAAAATGCTGTTTGCTGCGATGCTGAGACAGATCTGCCCTGCTTGCTCGGCATGAAGAAGATAATAAACTGTCCAAATAGTCTTAAATTCTTTAATGTTCCCTAAGCTTATGAGTGTACCAAATGTATAAAACTATTGTCCATTATTTTGTGGTTAAGGTTGGCAGCTATACAGTCTGATAAAATGTCATTTGAGATACTTGTTTGGGCATGAAGAAGTTAATGTTCACACTGACCTTTCTTTGTGCATGACTGTATTAGCCTCTTGACAAATCATGGATTGTAACTCATAGATTCTCCTTGCATAGGCAGTTGCCACTAAAAACAAGGGTTTCCAGGGCAAAACTGAGTATTACTGAGATTCTGAACTCAAATTATATAAAAAAAATGTTTCAAGGTGGTGTTATATGTTTTAGGAGTTTTCAAACATAAAGAGTTTAATTTCATGGAGATGCATTCTAATATGCTGAAAAATACACTTTCATCGAGGCACTGGAAGGATTATACTCTCAAGTATTTGAGGACTTCTGGCTTTGTCATTTTTGTGGGAAGAATGTCCTTAGGCTCACACAGTGAAAAGAGCCTTTTTTCATTTGGCTCGATATGATTTTCTACCACTAGGCCTCCTTGCCTATTGCAAGGTTGTCATCATCCATTCTGCTGGATTCAAGCATTTGAGATAGGAATGCACCAGAGACGTTTCTTTCTGGGTCAGTTGGATGCACAGCTGTCCTTCTCTGGTCAGTTGAACTTAATATGAGAACCACTGTTGCCTTGATCATACTAGTGATGGTGGTGAGGGACTAGAAATATGAGCCTTACTACAGCTATCCGTGCTTTTTAACAACAATTTGAGGATAACCTGTATTGGTAGGAAGACATAAAGGAAGCCCCCGCACCACTAAGAGATAGAGAAACCATTCACTGATCATATGCTTTCCCTCATGTGTGTCTGATACAAAGTCTCTCAAGGCTGAGGAGAACAGATTTCTGCCTTTCCCAGACTCATAGCTAAGCTCCATGTTTGTGACCAATTATCTTGGACATACTTATCTGGTCTGAACTGATGTAAGGTCTAAAGGGATACAAGATGTCTGAATGAGATTGTCTGCTGGAAAGGATATGTCCCTGGCTATTACTGCTAACCTGTACATGTGGCAAGAGTGGGTTTATAAACCATGCCACACTGGTATAATATGTGATTACCTTGTGACTTCCTGAGTGATGGACTGTATTGAATACTTTGAGAACTAGTTTTACGGACATTGCTTCTGTTACACTGATGTTC
This sequence comes from Protopterus annectens, assembly GCF_019279795.1. Taxonomy (NCBI): domain Eukaryota; kingdom Metazoa; phylum Chordata; order Ceratodontiformes; family Protopteridae; genus Protopterus; species Protopterus annectens. The sequence goes on from NC_056729.1 coordinate 1,658,866,993, forward strand.
CACTTGAGCATGGGAGGACTTCAGGCATCTTACACCTTAAGATGACCTGTGCAGGCATGCTATCTGAAATACGATGTGTCTGTTATCATTGGGTGAGGGTTTGTGCATGTGTGTGTGTGTGTGTGTGTGTATGTGTGTGTGTGTGTGTGTGTGTGTGTGTGTGTGTGTGTGTGTGTGTGTGTGTGTGCCCTCTGGGGCAACAAATGTCATGCCTAGTTTGTTAGTGAATGCATTGACTGCAATATGAATTCTTTTTTGATCAAGTGTATCAGGGGCAGTCATGTTCAAAGGATCTCTGTGCTACTCTCAAATGCTTTTCAGTTACCAATGGATTTTCAGCATGTGCATTTTGGCTAGAACTATAAGAATTAATGTTTGTATGTAGTCCAATGTGCTGAGAAACATTTGTACAGACACTATAGTCAGCTGGTGAGGTCCTGGAAGAAATGATTAAACTGAACATTTTGTCTTGTTGCAAAAATCAGTATCTTTTGTTTTGTGTACAATAAATATCCTAGTAATTCTCTGGAAAAAGGCTAGGGAATGTTCAGAGAAAATTCCAGGCTAGATAATCAGTGAAGTGCTCCAGAATCCATTGCATTTCTTATGGACAGGCTGTCTGGAAAGTTGCAACTGCCAAGACAGAAGAAAACACTTATCCTGAGTCTTGAGATTGACAAGTACTGCACATAGGCATTTAACATTGACTCTGTGAGTCATGGATTATCTAAAACATAGGGAAATTAATTGGAAATGTTCATGTCCTGCTTTGAAACTCATGAATTCTGTGTAGTCATCATGAATTGGATGGAGATTCACACATCTTGAGATTCAAGTCACCAAGATATAAAGCAAGGGCAGGATTAGCAATGACTGAGTGGTTAGCATTTTGAGCATAAGATAAGCCTGGAAATGTCTAGAATAGGTCTATAAGGGTTATCCTTCTGTTAGGCCAGAGAAAGCCTGGAATAAAATGACATCCTTTGTTCCTTTTGCAGAAATCACTCTACTGCACTAGGAAGATTTGATTTTGTAATTAGCAGTATTATTTAATAAAATATAATCACAGAAGTACTGCTCAGTAAATAATAACATACCAAATAAGTAATTGATAATACCCCCAAAAGACAAGGATCCTGACCAACATACAATCCACACTAAAGGCCAAGCTTGAACTAACCTACAATTAAGTTGCCAGATTCGCTGCTAACCAACCTTTTAACTCTCACCACTGCCTTTCTCTGCTAACACTACACTGGCTAGAACTGCCCCATCTACTCTTACTCCCCCAACTGTCCTTTATTCACTCCATTTTGAGCAAACCCTCCTTCTACCCTACCATCTCTTTGCTGGTATCATATTTCACCCCCTCCCACTCTCTTAGGAGTGCTAATCAGTTTCTCTTAGCAACCTATAAACCAAAAAGAGCAATAGGACAAGAGTTATATAGATACTCAGTTGCCCTAACCTGGAACAAACTCTCACTGAATATTAGAAATCTGTTCCACTCTCATACCTTAAACAAATCTTAAAAGAAAACTTATCAGACTTCTGGATCTGTTCCTGCTAAAAGCCCAGCCTTTTATCTTCAATCTATTAACTGCTTTTGCCTACTCTTTTGTGACCTACATATAATGCCATGGGCCATGTCATGGACATGCTCCATCTCAAAATCCAAAAATCCCTCCACCAGAACCACACGCCACAAAACTTAAGACCTCTGCACAAATATAATAGGAATAGAGGGAGATGGATAGATTCATAACACAGAGGTTACCCTACATACTCTGAACAAAATCCCAGTTCACGTGAGACAGAGCCATCATGGCACTGTTCAAAAAAAAAAGATGGATATGGATGGAATCGGAGTTACCCCGGTGGTGACTCAGTGTCACTACTAGACAGAGGTATAGTTTACTAAATAATGGGTCACCACATGAGTGCTACACTACTAGAGGCGCGCTACATAGTATGGGGTAAAGCCAGCACACATCACTGGCTAGGGCTGTAAAATGCCCCCGGGCAGATAGCCTAGTACACTACTATGAAACTATGAAACTATGAAACTACTTCTTCCTACTCTGCACTTCTTAATGCCCCCACTGTATCTCCCCTGAATACTAACCCACTTCTCTACACCTTCTTTTCCACCTTCTATCACACTCTTGATCCCACCCCGTTACTACCTCACTGCCTACTTTGTACCACCTAATGTTGAACTACACAGCTCTAATGACTTTCATTATGAGCTTAATCAACAATGTAAGGAGCATACTACATATTCACAGTCTCCTGCAATTGCTGCTATCTTCTGTTTTTCAAATATTTTTTTGTAATTATTTTTTGTAATTTCATTATGTCCGTATTTTCTATATGGAGCTTTTCTCTCTGTGCCTCTGCTGAAAATGGCTATCACTGAGTTAGACATACCCAGTTAATAAATGTCAAAATGAATAAGTAAAATAAAAACATTTCCTTAGAGGTCCTATTGGAACATGCCTGCACCTGCATGACTGTCCTAAACATATGTTGAGTGGCATGGAAAGACACACCTGTTTCAGGTAAAAGATGGACAGCACTGAAGCCACAGTAAGCACACTACCCTGATCAAGTGTCTCACCTTCCACCTGTCCAATATCTGAGGGCTCACTGGAATGGGTTTGCATAGGCCTACTGGCTCTGTTTGATGGAATTAGAGGGGGTGGCTGAATGTCAACCTCAGTGTCAGATTTGAACTCTGCACCCCCAAATGTACCTGAGTTTGGCCACTATCATTATCAGAGTCTGCCAATACTCTGACATCAGGCGGTAAGAGTCCTACACTTTCACTGTCAGAATAATTTGTGATAATAAGCAACAAACAGAAAGAAAATTAATAGCTGCACTATTACAGCTGAATATATTCTAACAAACTAACACTATTGCCACTATTACAGACAGTACAGCAATACACAGACACAGTCCTGACACCCACCTCTTGCCATGTGCAGATGACTCCATACTTGCTAGGGAGGATGGTCCTGAAAGAAGTTAAACAAAATGCAATTAAACAATCATCACAATCACAATAACACAGGGATAAAAAATGTTGGTTTTCATATGTCCATTAACAAAACATTTAACTGAAACTTGGATGACATGTCCAACCCAAGCCCATGTGTAATGAACCAGAATGTGTTGTTAACTGTATCAATCTATAACTAGACCCCACAAAAAATTATTAAACCAAATTAAATATAGCTTTCAATATTTTACTATACACTAAATTGTTAAAATTTGACATATATATGCCTAATTGGAAACTCCTCCTGGGACATACTTGTCCTTCCTGAAACAGCAGTACCAAAATCAGTCACGTGCAATTGTGCACTTTCACTGAGCTCTCTGGATCCCTGACAGTGCACAGGAACTCTTCATTTGATGTCAGTGGTGGTTTTGTAGCTCCCACCCTGGTATCCAGCTGCCCACGGGCCACTGCAGCTGTTCTCCTCCTAGCAAAAAGATACCAAGTGGCTGAAATTCTTGGACCATCAAGTTGTATTCTGAATCACTGAGAGGGTTTGCAGGGATTGGGATATTTGGGTGCCATAGTCCTAGGTGACATAAAACACAAAATAAGGATACTACACATAACTATCACATAAATAAAAGACCTGCTTAGATATAACACATATTATTAGTTTTTCAATATTACCCACTGGAGAAGCAAAACACTTTCAGTTATTCAAATATAAAAAAGGTTTATATGGTTGTAACATATCACAGTCACACACAAACCAATGTTTGATCCAAAACAAATAGTAACAATAGCAAAGCAAACCTCTGTAAAAACATTTGGTTGTGCCAACACAGATATGAAACTTGACTCCACACCCCAACAACATCAGACAAATGAAATTTTTGTACAAAATAAAGGAATAAAACATCAGTGGGTTGTTATAAGTGCTATCAAACAAACTGTTCCTAATACATGTGCACACGTTTACCAAAGAATAGTCATTTTTATGCAATTTCCAGTCACCACTAACTATGCCCAGCACTCCCCTAGAGGTGTCTATCGGCCATCCTAGAAAGCTAATGTCCTTGTGTCATTGAAAGTATAGGGCATTTATATTTCATTGAAATAATACAAGAGTGCAAAAAGAAACCGTTGTAGCATTAACACTTGTGATGAAAGTTAATAAGGCTGTGCATCTGAGAAAGTAAAATGCCCTGAATGCCCAGACAAAAATGCTTATGCCATTAGTAAACTTCTAAGAAGTGCATACAGATGAAAGTAGCATTTGCTAATACATATATATATTTCCTAGTGACATGATTAAAGCCAGTATATAACTGAAAAAAATCAATAATACCTTATCAATATCAGTAGTCTTCTGTGCAGATAAATCCAAATTAAAAGCAATCTTCTTCTGTGTTATTGACATACACTACTTTCCTCACCTTCAAGTTCCTTGGCTACAGGGTTCCCTTTTTATAATGCCTAGATTCAGGATTATGAGCACAGAGAAGATGTAAATGAGGTGTGAAATCATTAAAATTGCTGAATCCCAAATTCCTGGCTTTGTGGAGCAGATGTAAACATAGTGCCCACACAACCTCAGTGTTATTGCTATTGGACTGCAACTGTAAATGATTACTCCTAGGGAGAAGGAAAACACAGCAGCAATTCAGACTCCCTTACCTCCTGTGAGTGTGTCAGCCAGGTTACACATACAGAGTACAGAAGTAATTGTATCAATGTTTTAATTATAAGTAAGCAACAGACATTTCACAGTTTCTGTTCAGTAATATGTGAACACTCCTGCCTTTGTTGAAAACTGCATATTATTTTTATTTCCATTTAATATTCTCATACATTTTAAGGACAATGACACAAAATGTCTTACAGACTGTATGTCTCAGATTACTGCTTAGATAAGAGAACAAGCACCATACAAAGATAAGACAGAGCTACATTTTTGCAAACAAGTCATAAATGGTTGTCTGATCACTCATTGCACTACATCTGAAATTACCACACATGCAAACAACTCATAAGTGTACAAGTGCCATATGTATTGTTAATACTGTGGATGATTTTGTACTTGCTTGTATGCAAAATTATTTTCATTCCTGGTGCAAAACTGTTTTTTTGGCAAAGAGGGATAAAACACCATTACTGTGTTTTATACATTAATTGGCATCAGAGTTCAAATCCAGAATTGTGCAAAAATCTTTCTTATATACTAACATTTATTTTGTAATGTTGTTTATTTTATATATTTTTTGTTCTTCTTTCAAACCACTATTTGTGCAGCACAGCTTAGGCAAAATATGGGAAATGGGTAAATACAATAAACATAATGTAATGTACTTCTATTATCACCAATACATAAACTACAACAGTGAATCATGTGTGTGTTTAGCACATCTGCTCAACATGGTGATTCACACTGTATGTACTATATGTAGATCACGGTTTGAGTCCCACATTTGTCTTTTAAGGATCAAACCAAAGAAACACTGCTCATAAGGATAAAATAAGTGTAGCTTTGCTTCTCATGTTTGTGCACCTCTTAACTTTGCTCAAACCTGGACTAACGGCCCACACACAAAGCAGACAGAATGCAGATATTCTCGCTTTCAAAAAGGATAGATGTTTGCATTTTTTGCTTTCCATTGCACAAACCCACTATGCGGTGTTGCACTGCTTTTAGCAACCTACTCCTATCTTGGAACTTAAAGGTATTATAGGTGATGCACCATGTTTTGGTTTTAAGAGATCTAACAGTCTTAAAACTCACTTATAAGGAACAACCTGTTAAGAATGACACATTCATTACAAACAAAAAAGGTAGTTATAAGTGTAATAAATATATACAAAAAAATCCTTTATTCATGCAGTTACTGGCAAAGCATTTGTATTGAATGCATATGGTGATTGTAGTACTAGGAACATTGTTTATTTAGCTCTGTGCCAGAAATTTAATGTATATTTTGTTGGTATGACAAACAGAAAGCTGAAAGAGAAAATTAGCAATCATATTTCAGACATCAATAGGAAAGTTTTTACTAATGCGCTCTATAGGCATATTTCTGAAAATCATCTTTTTTACATAATTTTACTTTTTTAATTTTGTCAAAGATATCTGAACCTATTCGTGGCAGTGACTTAATACATTTTAACTGAATTGAAATAGTATAAATGGATTTTGGTGGTGTTGCTGCGGTAGCGTTGTTGCCTCATAGCAAGACATTGTCCCGTTCGATTCTCAGCTAGAGCGTCTTCTGTGTGGAGGCATACGTGAATGGGGCATGCCTTCATTGAAGGTTGTGCGTCAGGGCTGGTAACCCGGTATGTAAAAATCCACTACCAATCATTAGCGGACCGGAGTTCTGCTGTGGCGACCCCTAACCGGGAAAAGCCGAAAGACACAAACAAACAAACAAACTTCCAGGTTTAAATGGTAATGTCTCTTTAAAACCACTGTTGAAATAATTGAACTTGAAATTCTAATTATTTTATTGCACCTTGTCATATGATTACAACTTTAGTATTTAAAGTGCTTGTATTTTCTGGGTTTTTTTACACCTGAAGAAGCTTTGTGAGTGAAACTTTTAAAGTTGTCTTATTAAAATTTTATTACATTTTTTATCACAGCTGTTGCCTTGGTTCTGATAATGTTATTTTTATTTTATTTTCATTTTACTCTATTAAAGAATGGATAGCTATTGTTCTTTCCTACCGCCCCTGCACATTCCTATATTGCTCTCCCTTTGTTCTTCTCCCTGTTTGTCCACAATTTCAACACTTTCCTATCTTCCCCATTTTAACAGCTTTGATCTGGTCAAAAAAAAGAATCACACACAATACACATAAGTAAAAAAAAAGTAACGGACCCTTTCACATTTTGTCCTCTGTGTTTGCAAGGAGTTTGGCATTGAGTACCAATGCCAAGCGATGATGAATGGCTCTTCCTTGATGTGGTTACTTCTGCACAATGCTGCTTAAGCATGCTGAGCTAAGGTAACACACAGTGAATGTAGAATAAAGAATTAGTTCATTACATTAGAAATATATATTTAAATCTATTAGATACACCTGGATTCAAACCTTACATCTTCTAGGAAACAAATGCAATCTGTAAATGCAGTTAGATCTGCTGCCATAGAGTCAGCTAGGAAGCAGGTGTGTTCCTTACACTTAGTACTATACACCACTGTTGACTGTCATGCCTCTCAGATTAGCATGTTTGCACAGGGGTAAATAAAGTAAGAAAACTGTGTCTCACATGCTCAAGCAGTTTGCCATCGATCACCCAAACCAACTGCTTGGCATTGTGCTATGGAAAGTGCAGAATAACATGTACTACTTATGTTTACTGTCCATTTACTCTTCATCCCATGAAAGCACATGGAAAAACACAAACAAAGGGAAGGCCCTTTTTAAGGAAAGAATACATATTTAAACTGTAGACATGTATTGCCTGCACCCATGCACTTGAAACTTGGTCTCTCAATACTTGTTCACAAATATATCAGCTACACTACAGAAATAATTAAAAAATGCTTTATTATATACAATGGACATCTTTATACCAACAATACACATTCAGATTTTCCAGTACTCGTAGTAATGTGGACAGCTGTTTGCATATAGTTTGCAAAGCTGTCTATTTAAGGTATACCTGCACATTGGAAACACAACAGCAAATGCCACACTTTGCACACTCATCAATCTGGTAACATGCAGGTCTTTAATAACTTGACAGCTGTATGTTGCTAAATGTCCATTTCATTCAGGCCTCCCAACATCTTATCTCAAATATCCAGTGATGAAGTCATCCACTATAAATTGTCCTGCAAAGTTGGAAGTCAGACTTGTGCCATTTTACTTGCATTAAATACTGAGGTCTCTAGTCAGTGTACTTAGGTAGGGGTTCTGTTCTCACTGCAGTCAACTTTTGTGTGCGTAAGTGTTTCTGCACTTGCTTGACATTAGAGCAAGAATTTTCTACCAGCATGTGGGACACTGCTATAACCATCTTCTCCTCACCAGACACTGCTGATGTCATCGCTTATAAAGTGTTGTCTGACACTCTCCAAATCAGACTATTGCTGTAACTGTAGACCTAAAAGATTTTCACTACCATATTCTCATAAACATAGGCTTCAGGAAATTTCTAATGTTCTCTGTTTCTGGGTCGTATTATCAGTTGTCTCAGTTACTATTTGGTTTATCTACAGCTCCAAGGGTATTCGCAAACTTTTTAGCTCTAGTCATCAATCATTTATTGCAGACTGAACGGCATTCGCATCTTTCCTTATTTAGACCACATGCTTATACCTGAAGGGTATTTAAAAAGATGTCAAGCGTCATTAACATGGGTTATGTCTCATCTGACAAATCTGAACTTACATTTAAATATTGCAAAATTCCTCTTGACTCTGTCTCACAGAATTATGTTTCTGGGTTGCCTTACAGATTCATCACCTTTTTGACACATGTCAAGGATGACCTTTATCTGGAATTTTTCCTGAACTTCTAAAATCAGTCTCAGACTTCTGCAAAAGAATTCCTCAGGATCCTTGAGTTCATGGTTTCTGTGATTCATTATACCTCTTGCCAGATTACAAATGTAAAAGATACTAAAAAACACCTGGATCCAGCATTTGCATTCTCAGGAATGTCAAATTATCATTGTGGGCTTTATAAGAGGGAAACTGAAAGGGTGGAGACCACAAATTCAACTGAACCCAGACCTCCTTTTCTTTCTTCAGACTCCAAACCAATTTGTCACCACATACATGTCATATTTTGCTTGGGGAGCAGTTTCCAGAGGGGTCAAAGTGCAAGGCCTATGAAATCTATCAGAGATATCATAGCACATCAACTTAAAAGAGATATTGCCTGTAATCCACACCATATAGTATCTCCAGCACCTTTGGTCTCCATGAACTCTTCAAGTGAGTACAGACAAAACCACAGTTATGTGACATATAAACAAGTAGGGAGGTACAAGGCTGCACCTCCTATGCATGCAGGCTTGGCAATGACAGTTTGGGAGTTAGCACTTCAGTATTCCTTTGAAATGAGCAGGGGTAGGACAGACCCTCACTAATGGAAATTTACAGGGGAGGTCTGGAATTGATCCAGTTGTGGTAACACCTCAAATAGGTCTGTTTGGCTCCTTTCAAAACAAATAACTAAATACGTTTTGTTGCAAGGCTTCTTGTAAGCAGGCCTGGAAGATAGATGCATTTTAATCCTTTAGAAGGGAATGTTCATTCATGTATTTCTATCCATTCCACTGATATCCAGGGTAATGCTGAAGATTCATGTGGTAACACTCTTTCAGCACATATAACATTGATTATCCCTTTTTATGGAATTGGCCAACCAAGGGCACAGAAGCTTCCTCACAGAATGGATCTACTCATACAAGATAGTGGGAATTTGATACACCCCAATATCAATCAATTTCAAATGACTGCCTGCTTGATTCAGTTTTAATTCCTTTTAAAGTCTCATTTCAAGAGGATGTGCAACAGGCACTAAAGAAAGCAAGAACACCTGCTACTAAAAAATCCTATGTTGGTAAGTAGAATTGATTTTCTTGTTGGTGCCTAACCAATAACCAGGGGGCATCAGGATTTTATATCACTGGTGCTAAAATATTTGTGTCAGTTACTTTCCTCTGACATCGCTTATTCTTCCATAAAGGTTTGTCTTGTGTCAAAACAGTTTCAGAAAGGAGTTTTATACCTGGGACCTCCTCATAAACACTGTGGTCCAAGTTTGGATCTCAGCTTTGTGCTGGAGAAGTTCACTTTCACATTTTGAACCTGCTCATCAAGCTGATTTAAGGTTCTTGATTTAGAAGACTGCATTCATCATTGCTCGGATATCTGCAAGAAGATTTTCTGAGTTGCAAGCTCTCAGGATGGTTGATTTTCTAGAGGGATAGTGTCTCTTTAAAAACAGCTTCCTAATTCATGTCCAAAGTGGTTTTAGAGATTACTTTGAATCAGTCCATCAATGTTCTAATGAGAACCTAAAACACAGGGAGAACAGATTCTTAATTTGTATGTGCATCAGCAGGTCAGGTACTGTCTTGACACAACTAAGCCCTTTAGATAAGCTGATCGGCTTTTTATTTCTTATCAAGGAGCAAAAAAGGATAGCTTGCATTTAAACAGATGATTCCAGGTATTGTTCCCTCCAGAACAAATCTATTTCAGGCAATATCAAGGCACATTCTACTGTAGCCTTTTCTTCTTCAATTGTACACTGGAAAGGGGATCACCCTAGAGACATTTAGAGGCAGCTGCATGGTCCTTTGTACATACCTTTAAAAGGCATTACAAACAGGATTCCTTTTTTAGGTTCACGTCAAACTTTGTTAAGACCCTTCTCCAGGAGCTCCTGGACACATGTCCTTCCTCTTCTCAGGATGGATAGGCTGGTATGTTCAACCCATATAGCCTAAGGGCTACTGCAGCAGTGGGAATGATGAACATCATACAGTTGTGTAAGTTGCACTTACCTATAACAGTAGATGTTCAAATTCCTTACAGCTGTGTAGCCATATCCACTATCCATCCCCCTGCTCATGTATATAGTTGTAGTTGGGTTGTGATTGCTTCTACTTTACATATTTTATTGTTATTATCAATTGGTTATTTCAGGATTGTTTCGCTCTTGTCTTACTACGCTGGAAAGAAAGTTCTGAATAAAACTTCACATTGACTGCTGATTTCCCTCCTTGGGGATTAGCCAATCAGCAGTCAGAGTGAATAGAGGGGGACTACAGCTTTTTAAAACTAGCCAGGTGTAGTTTACTAGGTAGGAAACAACCCATATAGCCTAATGGCTACTGCATCAGTGAGGAATTTGAGCATCTACTGTTATGAGTAAGTCCAACTCTACTTTTTCAGTATTATTTCTTACAGTAAAAATCCTAAACTGTATTGACAGACTTTTTCTTTTATCATGCCAGTGGTGTAACAGATCATACTTTCAACTTTGGTGCAGAAGGCTGTGGGTTCTTTTCCCACTGACCCTGTCGTGCTGGTTAAGGGAGGCGTTACACTCCACAGCATGCTGTCCTTTGGATGAGATGTTAAACTGAGGCCCCATCTGCTCAGGTTGATGGTAGCTCAGGTGCATGTAAAAGATCCCATGGCACATGTCAAAAAGAGTACGGGAAGTTTCCCAGTGCCCTGGCCAAATTTCCCTTAGTAGTATAACTACCACCCCAGCTATCCCCTAAAATGGGGCTACTAGCCTTATAAGACTAACCCGGTCAACAGTGGTGCAGTGGTTAATGTTGTCACCTCACAGCAAGAGGTTCTCTGGTTAGATTCTTGGCTGGGGTGCCTTCTGTGTGGAGTTTGCATGTTCTCCCTGTGTTTGCGTGGGTTTCCTCCGGGTACTCCGGTTTCCTCCCACATTCCAAAGACATGCATCTGGAGCATTTCTCCCCAGGCCTCCGCTGAAAACAGGCTCTGTGGAACCTAGTCGGACTTTCCCGGTCAACAAATGATAAATAAATAAATAAAAATAAATAAAAAAATAATCATCACCTACAATCTACAGTCTGGTCACCATACCTTGGCAAGCATCTAATGAAAATGTTTGAACATAGCAAACAGGACTTCGTCATTAAATATTTTGCTACCCAATCTAAAAATGCCCTTTATTCAAAGGTGGTACACCCAAAGGTTTTAGTTAATTCAAATACAAAAAAAGGCTGTGTCTGGTGTGTGATCTATCATAAAGAAAAATGCAACACATTCCTACTCCTTGGCTCAAATATAAGTTTTTTTGGCATGTCAAGTTCTCTGGCCATTACTTCTGTATACAGATACATTCCTGGAAACAAAACTCTTATCAAAACCCATGACCTTACCAGGATAGTCTTTCATCAGTACCTGCCTGCCCCAGTGACTGCTGGTGACTTCAAATCAAAGGGGGGCTGCAGGAGACAGCTGAATGGATGGGGTCAATGGGAAGGGGTGTGGCCAACTAAAAAGGGGAGGAACTATGCTCAAAACCACAAAAACTGTAACTTTAATTAAATATGCTGGCCTGGGTGCCAAATCATCATTATGAGAGTCCAATCAAGACAAAATGAAGTGTAGAAGAAAAAAATATTTCAATGCATTAGCTGCATGACAGCTTACTTAATATCTAGATGGAAACAAAAAGGTTGTGAGGCATGAAAAATTAAATTACTTTTTAAATACATTACTGGAATGCCAGTCAAAATCAAGTATAAGAAAAACAAGCAGCACTCAGCTCAAACCAATTCTGCTTGCACTGCAGTTCTAATTATAATTTATATTCAACTTTATTACAGTACCAAGTAACATGCTGAAAGTAGCAATCTATGTGATACCCCCACTTGTAAAAATGTTTCTTATCCAAAAAAGACCTGCTGCCTGACAGTAACTATCTACTTGTTTCATGGGGAAAACATGATCAAAGTAAAAAATGAAAATCAAACAAGAAACAAGCTCAAGATACATTGCTTAAAGGATTACTGCACAGTTTATGGCCCACACATGATAGATCAGCATTCTGTTTAGTTTACAGGTAAAGCCTGCAAAGATGACTGCAAGCCTCCAAAAAATGTAATGAGCTTCTTAAAATAATATAATCCTGTCCTTTATTACAAATACTGTAATATACATTTCAATATCCAAGTTTTATACATTATCTAGTTATGTAAGTATTCTCTGCATGGCAACAACAGAAAGGCATTTAATGTCAGCAATTCTTTAACATTATGCTTATTAAAGCTTACTTGCATCTTACAATCTCATACAAGCTTACCTGATGGTCATTAAAGCATTGCTACTTAAACACAGAGCAACAGGCACTTTCTGAATAATTGTTCTTCTTTTGGCTTTTCCTGGTTAGGAGTTGCCACAGCAGAACTCTGGTCTGCTAATGATTGGCAGTAGATTTTTACTTTGCCAAGGTGCCAGCTCGACGCCCAACCTTCAACAAAGGCACGCCCATTCATGCATCTCTTTCAAATGCCACTCGACTGTGGGGAAGACATGCAGACTCCACACAGAAGGTGCTCCAGCCAAGAATTGAATGGGATAATCTCTTGCTGTGAGGTAACAACACTACCGGTGCACCACCGTGGCTATAATAAGCATAAATCGACAGTATAAAAATATGACAGAAACCAGAACATTCTGCAAAATCAAGGACAGATGAAAAGTCACTGCAGTACTTGTGTCTACCTTGGAGGAGGGATACTCTGCACATTTACACTGCGTAACTGCTCCTTACCTTGCTTGGACATCTCCAGAGTCACTACATGGGGGAGTGGGGTGCAACAAGTATGTCACAATTTGAAATGTCTCTGGCTGACTGTGATGGCCCTGACACATTTGTCATACCTCTCAACCTCAGAGCAAGAAATCTGGACAAAGCCATACATAGAAGTGGGACAAAGGCCCAAAAATAAGGACAATTTTAAATATTGCTTTTATAAAGTTAGAAAGATAATAAAATAGTAGGTCTTGCATTAGTATGAATTTTCTTTTTTTTTTAATTGTAACATAATACGATCACATAAAATCATGAGAGAAAGGAAGTGTATTTAAAATTTTAACAAATATGTTGCACATGTTTATATACAGAAATTAACAAATTTATAAAAACTGAAGTATATACAAAAACATCCAGTGAAATCATTAGAAATAGACTATTATTTTCTGTTTATATCATACGTCACAGATAAGAAAGGAATGAATAAATAAACTGCACTTATTATAAAAGTTAATATTTCTTCAACAAGTTTTGCAGATTGACCCACAAATGATGATCATATGCTTTTCAAGTTGTTCTAGAAATTATGTTTTTTAATTGTAAATTACACACATCATTTAATAGACTTTTGAACTCAGAAAGTGTAGGAGGAGATCCAGATATCCAATTCTTTGTTATGGATTTCCAAGCCACTGCTAGTATTGCCCAAAGTAAGGAGTACTTTATTTTTCTAACACATAGTGGAACAGGTGTATTAAATATAACAAAGGATTTGCTTAAAATAAAGTTGTCAGCGAAAAGTGCCTGTAGTAAATCATTTACATTTCCCCAAAAGATGTTTAAAGATGGACAATCATAAAATATATGAGGCCAATTTATGTCAATTTTTGATTTACATTTATTTCATATATTTTGTTTTTTGTTAATTTTGTCCATTAATTGAGGAGTGTAAAATGATGTTCATGAATCTCCAGGTATATAATTTCCATTTCAAAGAAAAAGTTGTTTTTCCTGCTGATTTTAATATATTTGCCTTGTCTTGATCAGTCTGAGAGTTATTATTAATTAAACTATAATAGTTCCAGTAGTTTTGTGGGCAACTAAATGTTTATTCTCTTAATATTCTATAAATGAAAGTTTGCTTGAGTAAGTATGATTATGTAATAGGGTTGACTGAAGAAATTGTAATAAAATCCTAGTATCATATTTGCTGGATGAAGAGATCATTTGTAGTTTATTACCTAGAGATAATATGAGTGTTTGAATGTCTAGCCACATGGATTTGTCCAGTTGGTGTTCCTGTATTATGTGATCAACAGATTTAGCCTTATGTTCAGAAGTCAATTGGAACCAGAACTTGAGCTCATTATGTTTAAAAATGGTGATTTTGTTTGAATCTGAGGTTAAAAAACTTTCTTGTGTGAATGCTATGGGGAATAATAAAAAAAACATTATTTATATTTAAGATGTTTATAAATAAAATTTCTAAAGTTAATTATGATATAATGAATGTAAATAGCAGTATGACTAGGAGTTATATAGGTGGCAAAATAATCTTTTAAAATCTATAGTGGAGGATTGCTTATTATTTTTAACTTGTCCATTGAGGGCCTCGTTATTAACTGCATAGCTGATAACTCCCAAAGTTGTGTAATTGTTCTGATTATGGAGGAAATCAAGTAAAAATTTAAATCTGGAAATGCTATCCCGCCGTTATTCCAGCTATTAAGATGTTGATTAAATGTTATTCTTGTTTTTTTTTTTGAGACCAGAAAAATTTTAGTAATAAAGTATTTAACTTATTAATAAACTTTTTTGAAGGAAGAAGTTGAATAGATTGTATAATATACAAACTTTTAGGTAGAATTATCATTTTTATAAGAGTTAATCTTTCCTTTGTGGTGAATAATATCATATTTCATTTAGAAAGTAAATTTTGGATATTTTCAAAACACTTGTTATAGTTTAGTTGTACTATTGATTTAATATCTTTAGCAATAATAATTCCAAGATATGTAATTTGGTCTATATTTGGAGTTTGTTGAACATAATAATTAGATTTCTTGCTTCTTCTTGAGTATATAGGTAGAATTTTAGTTTTACTATCATTGAAAGATAACCCTGAAATCTTTTGAAAAGTTTTGATTGAATCAAATAAATATAACATAGAAAAGTCATTTCCTTTTGTAGTGATAAGTACATCATCAGCAAATACATGGATTTTAGCTGTTATATCCTTATCTACTTCCAAACCTTCTATATTGCTGTTATTTCTTATATTATTTGCCCATGGTGCCATTATCAGCGTGAACAATAATGGAGAAAGGGGGAAACCTTGTTTGGTACCTTTTATGACAGTAATGTAAATGTCGAACCCAGCACGGAGGCTCGGCCAGAACAGGAACACAGTCTTCAAAATTGTAACTAGTATAATATGGCTCCCCACCACAAAAGCTCCGTTGACAAGGTTGCAATATCGAGAATTTTATTCCAAATGATCTTCCACACTTTCACATATAACAAATACTGGATACAGTCTCAATGTCACAAAATAACTATAATAGAGGGTTAAGCGCTTTCATCTGTTTCTCACAGACTTCCTCAGAACCATTTTTTTCCACTTCTGTTACACTTTAAATACGCCCCTTTGGCGCCAAAATTATTACATATAAAATATTTAAAACATTTAAACATTTGAAACATTAAAACTTTAAAACTTTAATATGTATATACATGAATGTATAAGTGAACTTGATAAATTTAATAAATAACAATGATTTTAGCTGTTGTTTCTTATTGCTGTATTATTATAATAAGTTGTATTATTATAATAAGTTGATAGCCTGCCGCTGATAGAGTAAATAATTAATAAGTAACTAAAAATATATCACATTAGCGCTTGTGTGAATCAGTATATAATAAATAACTAACTTCCTAAACGCTTATACTTATTTTTGTATGTCATTCATTTCGTTTTATCAGTAATACTGGACTAAATGCAAAGTGCTAGGTGCAACTATCTATGTTCTTTATTATTAAGGACTATGGTGTGTGACACTTGTTACATGTATATACAATATATATAAGTGTTGTTGAACTCATTATCAATATTCTGATTTAATGATTTGATGTAAGGACAAATTTAATGTTTAGTGTCTTTTTGAATCAATTCTATTACAACTATCTAAAAACATATGTTTGAAAATATGTCTACATCTACTAAGCACATATAATAGATATTTTATAATATATAAATTATTTCTCTAATAAAACATATTGCACTTGTAAATTAATAAATATTTGTTTCACTAATATTGTAATAAATATTGTCTATTCTGACCAAATTGTATAATAAAAATATTTTTAAAATAATTTAAAATTTTTTGTTTATGTTTTTGTATACCTACTAGACCTAACCATCAATTGTTAGTTGAAGTTAGTATAAGCGTTTAGGAAGTTAGTTATTTATTATACACTGATCCACGCAAGCGCTAAAGTGATATATTTTTAGTTACTTATTAATTATTTACTCTATCAGCGGCAGGCTATCAACTTATTATAATAATACAACTTATTATAATAATACAGCAATAAGAAACAACAGCTAAAATCATTGTTATTTATTAAATTTATCAAGTTCACTTATACATTCACGTATATACATATTAAAGTTTTAAAGTTTTAATGTTTCAAATGTTTAAATGTTTTAAATATTTATATGTAATAATTTAAAGGATTTAAAGTGTAACGGAAGTGGAAAAAAATGGTTCTGAGGAAGTCTGTGAGAAACAGATGAAAGCGCTTAACCCTCTATTATAGTTATTTTGTGACATTGAGACTGTATCCAGTATTTGTTATATGTGAAAGTGTGGAAGATCATTTGGAATAAAATTCTCGATATTGCAACCTTGTCAACGGAGCTTTTGTGGTGGGGAGCCGTATTATATTAGTTACAATTTTGAAGACTGTGTTCCTGTTCTGGCCGAGCCTCCGTGCTGGGTTCGACATTTACATTTCAGTTGGATTGTGCTTTTACATTTTACTAGTTGCGATGGCCGAGACAGCATTATCGGATGCTTCATTGGGCAGAACGGATTATCTTACGCTGAGAGCTGAGGTTACAACGCTACAGGCTGACGTCAGCAAGCTACTCGAGTTAGTGGGGAAACTAACACTAGCAGTGCAAGCAGGCACTAGCAATCATACAGCCCCTAACTATGAGAAAGAATCTGACACACCACCATACCAAGCAGAACGAATCGAATTAAATAGCCAGGGAGATATCCCAAATGGACAGAAGGATGTACATTATACACCGACGCCAGCAATAACTTTGGATATAAAAGAGACTGAGGAAAACGTTATACCTGAAGCAGAGTTTACATTCGATTTTAGTTTATTTCATCAAAGAGAAGAGACAATGAGACAAGGTGCTCGTCCAAAACAACGTGATAAAACAAAAACCTACGCCAATAATGCGAGTAAAGGAACGAATTGTATAAATAAAAACAAAACAGGTACTTTATTCAATGACTTTATATCTAGTCCTATAACAGGAATAATGCAAGGTAAAAAGTTTGCAACTAAAACTGTGTTACAAGAAGTTGAAAATAGAGGCACAGTGGACAATTTAATGAATGAATTTTTAACTGATGACTTTGAGATAAAAATGGATGGTGATATCAAATATAGAAATGATAAAAATGTTTTTAATATACCTACTGATAATATTAAAATGAAAATTAACAATATGGGTAAAAAATTGGTACAAATGAAATGTGCAAAGCTTGATAACATGTATGTAGAAAAATGCATGAAAGAACATATTGTGCCAAAGGGACTACGTTTTTTTAAGTTACCACTAGGAACTGATTATAATAGTACTGTCATACAAGATTTTAATCAACTATTTGATTTGTTTGGAAACAAGTACATGCTATTATTGATGAAATATAACGATGAAAAAATAGCTAAATTAGTTAATGATTTACAAATATTAAATGAAGAAATTATTAATGATCAAGAATTTGAAGTATGGAAAGATTTGTATGTTAAACAGTTTCACATAGCCAGTAATAGGGTAACAACTGTATATAATAGGAAGATACACAAAATCGAGAGAGATGTTGAACAATATCGAATAGGTAGGGTGTATATATGGCCACATTGTAGAGAAGGCATGAGTACAATACACAATGAACAAAGCTCAGGGAAATTTAAACAAAACCGAAGGGACAATAATACAAATTTTCAAGGAGGGAGATATTTCTCGGCTCCAAAACCGAGTCAAAAAAGATATTAATAGGGAATAATAAAGGAAGTACCACGAATGAAGTGAACCCTGATACTGATAGGGCGAGTAGATATAGTACAAATAGTAACAACAATAAAAATGTTAACAATGAAACAGTGAATGACAACGAAGATTTAGGTTGTCCAAAGATCACCAATAGTAATGGCTTTAAGGTTTATAACTATACAAATGTTTAAATAACTGAAGAACTATTAACATTGTTTAGAAAAGGAATGGCATTTATCCCAACATTGAGCCTAAATCTCTACGATACTATTAAGGAAATAAAGTTGTATTGTCGCAGATTGAATTTAGCTATATTTTTCAAAGACAATGATGATGGAAATTTAGAACATGAAAGGAAATTGGTAAAGAAAAGTACTTTTATACCACCCCAAAACCCATATGTTACGATGTATGAGAAAGCAGTATGTAGGGAAATATATACCACATATGAAATGAATAAATATAACGCAATGACTATAAAGAATAACATTGATAATCTAACTATAAATGAAAGGAAATTGTTACAGGATATTATTTCTAACAAAGATATCCGGATTATGAAACCGGATAAGGGGGGGGGGGAATAGTAATAAGCTATCAAAGTGATTACCTGAACAAGATTCATGAGTTACTATTTGAATCAGGTAATTATGAGACAGTTTCACGTAATCAAGTAAATATTGGCTACAAACGGATTGAATTAATATTAGAAGAGTACCTACTTGACAATAGAATTAGTGAGGAACAGTACAATTATTTAAGGAATGAATATCCCAGTATGGCCCACATAATAGGTATACCCAAAATACACAAGAACCTTACAGATCCCCCATATAGACCGATTATATCGGGTTCAAAATCAAAGACATATAATATGGGAGTTATGGTGGATCACTTGACAAAACATGTATACAACAATGCACCACATTTGGTAAGAGACTCCTGGCATTTCTTAAGAAAAATAAATAAGGATGTATGGAATAATGATATCACTTTCATAACAGTGGATGTTAAGGATTTATTCACGTGTATACCTAAAGATATAGGCTTAGACTACTTTTGTAATAGCCTAAGGAAGTTTTCCGTACTTACATGGGATAGAATTCAACTGTTAATGAGTATGATGGAACTCATCCTAGATCATAATTATATAGAACATCAAGGAGAAAAATTCAGACAAACTTCCGGAGTAGCGATGGGTGCATCTTGTGCACCCATATATTCCAACTTAGTTATGCTGGAATGGGAGGATCAGTTTATATTCCACAGTGATTATTATAAACATATGTTACTATATACACGGTTTTTGGATGATATATTCATCATTTGGAAAGGAGATACTAAAGACATACCTACTTTCATAGAGTATATTAATAAACAACGGAATTTTTGAAATTCACCTATACAGTAGAGAAAGGAGGTATTGCTTATTTAGATACATACATCAGCTGTAATGATGAAGGTTTTACTTCAAGACTATATAGAAAACCGACATTTTCTAATGACTACATCCAGTTTGGAAGTTGTCATCCCCCACACACCTTTAAGAACATTGTGAAGGGTCAATGTGTGAGAGCAGCAAGGATGTCATCGACAAGAGAAATAATGGAGAACGAGTTAGAATTGATTTTCAAATTATTCCAAGAAAGAAATTATCCTACAAACATGCTTATAGATGTAGTGGAATTTGTAAAAACCCAATGGGGAGTTAAATATTTCCCATTGTTAGGGAAAAGTGAAACAAACATAGTGGATAATAACAGAAAAATGGTGCACAGACGAGTATGTATCACCATGTTTAATCCACAGACGAACATTGTAAAGGAAATTTTACAAAGACACTGGATCATTTTTTCAAACAATGAAGAAGTAAAAGACATTATAGGTACTTCTCCCAATATAGTATTAAAGATAGGACTTAATATAAAAAAACTATTAGAAAGAGGTGAAAACATACACAAATCAAACCAACATAAGACGAGTGGTACATAAAAATGTGGGGCATGTAAACAGTGCCAATACATTAATGTTGAATATAGTATCAAAATTGACAACATATTGAAAAGTAAATGTAAATCAAAATCAGGCAATTGTAACACCCAAGGAGTGATATATTTAGCAACATGTGTAAAATGCACTGCATATTACGTAGGAAAAACTGAGAGAAAATTAAGAACCAGGATATACGAACATTATTATAAGATAAAAAAGGGTGATACAAAAAATGCTTTGAGTAAACATGTTATAGAAAAAGGTATTGACCACATGTTTAAGTTCTTTATTATAGATCAGGTGGAAAGAACGATAGACAGTGGTAATTGGAAGGCCAAATTAGGATGCCTGGAAAGTAGGTGGCAAATATGTCTTGATGCAACCACCTACCCTGGCCTTAACGAATTCATTAGTATAAAACCATTTCTAATATTAGGCCATTAATAATTAATAAATAATATCTTACAACACATTGAATTGATGGTTAGGTCTAGTAGGTATACAAAAACATAAACAAAAAATTTTAAATTATTTTAAAAATATTTTTATTATACAATTTGGTCAGAATAGACAATATTTATTACAATATTAGTGAAACAAATATTTATTAATTTACAAGTGCAATATGTTTTATTAGAGAAATAATTTATATATTATAAAATATCTATTATATGTGCTTAGTAGATGTAGACATATTTTTAGATATATTTTTAAACATATCCTTTTAGATAATTGAAATAGAATTGATTCAAAAAGACACTAAACATTAAATTTGTCCTTACATCATATCATGAAATTAGAATATTGATAATGAGTTCAACAATACTTATTTATATAGTATATATGTAACAAGTGTCACACACTATAGTTATTAAGAATAAAGGAACATAGATAGTTGCACCTAGCACCTTGCATTTAGTTTAGTTTAGAATTACTGATAAAACGAAATGAATGACATACAAAAATAAGTATAAGCGTTTAGGAAGTTAGTTATTTATTATACACTGATCCACGCAAGCGCTAAAGTGATATATTTTTAGTTACTTATTAATTATTTACTCTATCAGCGGCAGGCTATTAACTTATTATAATAATACAACTTATTATAATAATACAGCAATAAGAAACAACAGCTAAAATCATTGTTATTTATTAAATTTATCAAGTTCACTTATACATTCACGTATATACATATTAAAGTTTTAAAGTTTTAATGTTTCAAATGTTTAAATGTTTTAAATATTTTATATGTAATAATTTTGGTGCCAAAGGGGCGTATTTAAAGTGTAACGGAAGTGGAAAAAAATGGCTCTGAGGAAGTCTGTGAGAAACAGATGAAAGCGCTTAACCCTCTATTATACTTATTTTGTGACATTGAGACTGTATCCAGTATTTGTTATATGTGAAAGTGTGGAAGATCATTTGGAATAAAATTCTCGATATTGCAACCTTGTCAACGGAGCTTTTGTGGTGGGGAGCCGTATTATACTAGTTACAATTTTGAAGACTGTGTTCCTGTTCTGGCCGAGCCTCTGTGCTGGGTTCGACATTTACATTACAGTTGGATTGTGCTTTTACATTTTACCTTTTATGACAGGAATTTTATTGAAGATGTATGAGCCAATTTTAATATAAGCAAAAGTTCCTTCATATAAATGTTTTAAGAGATTGATAAAGTTGTATGAGAAGTTTAAACATTCTAGAAGTGTGAACAGGTAATCCCAATTAATTGAATCAAAAGCTGCATTTATGTTGAGACTAATTAATGTCAAGTTCTTTTTTATTCCTTTGAGAAAAATCAACAAGAGCTAGTGTTCGCTTTATATTATCAAAGGTGCTTCTATTGGTCACAAAGCCTGTTTCATCATCATCTATTAATTGAGGTAGAAATGTCTTTACTCATTCAGTGAATATATTCAGAAACATCTTATAATTGACATTTAATAGGGATATGGGTCTGTATGAGGAACAATTTTTAGGGGTTTTGTTAGATTTTAGAATGGGTGAGATGTAGGTATACTTCCATGAAGGAGGTAGTATGGTATCATTTTGGGCTGCATTATATACATTATGTAAAAGGGAAATAGCTATATTGGGCATAATCTTATATATTTTGGAAATGATGCCATCATTTCCTGGTGCTTTGTTAGGTTTAAGCTTATTAATTTGATTTTGTACCTCTGTTAAAGTGATTTGTTTATCGATAATGTTTATTTGTTGTTTATTTAGTTTATTATGTTTTTATTAATAAAATCCTTTATTTTATCCTTGGATTATATTTGTTGTATGGTTTGATTGATTTCATGAAAATGAATTCTAAATTCTTCTATTATATCTTGTATAGGTTCATAAGTTCATAGGTAGGTACTAGGCTATCTGCCCGAGGCCATTTATAAGCCTAGCCAGAGTGTGTCGGCTTTCGCCACCCCATTGATTAATTAACTGAGCCTCTGTCAAGCAGAGCCAATGAAGTGATCCCAGGGGTGTACTTTCTGTTACCCATCCACTCATCAAGGCTTCTCTTGAAGAGTGTTAGTGAGGGGCTCTGCCTAATGTAGTTAGGAATTTTGTTCCAAAGCATGGAGAGTCTTTGTGATAGGAATCTATCCCTCCAGTATGTTCTATTTATTGTTGTGGCGAGGTTTAGCTCACTAGAGCACGTGGCTCTCAGTGAGTATACTGTGTACTTCCATTTTCTTCCTTTTAGAGTATATATCTTTAATGTAATTATGTTTGTTTAGTCTTTTGTTTTTGTTTTTGAGGTTGGTTAAGTGTTTAGAATTTAAAGAGTAGGCAAGAAATTTATATTTTTCAAGAGTGATCATTGTTTTATGATGAAGAATAGTCCTATAATCTTCATTTAGTTTGTTTATCTCATCTTTTATATTTTTAGAAGTAAGATAATTTTATTGTTGAGATGCAGTGTATCTAGTTTATCCTGTATTGTTCTGATATATTTTCCCAAACTTTCTTTATATTGTAATACCATTTATTAATTTGCCCACATAAATAAGCTTTAAGGGCATCCCAGACATATATGTCATGTGTATTGGAAGTTGAATTTACAGTTATAAAGTTTAATATTTCTTCTTTTAGGAATAATTGGAATTCTTTAAGTTGTATAAGGTATGCCGGAATTCTTTTTATTTGAACACTGGGAATATTGTTAATATTGAGCTCAAATGTAATAGAGTTATGATCTGAAATTGGGTAGGATATAATTTTACTATAAGCTAGATCATTTATTATCTGTGTAGAGAATACTATTTTATCTATTCTGGAGAATGTTTTGTGTCTGTTAGAATAAAATGTATATTGTAATGAGTTATGTTCAACAAAGTCATGAATGTCTTTGAGCAGGTATGTGTCCATGAATTTTATTAACTGCTTAGCTTGTGGTGTAATTTTTTTTCCCTAGAGTAGTTGTATCTTTTAGATCTAAAATGCAATTAAAATCACCTGGCATTATTAGATTTTCTTTGGAATGGGATATTATTTGATTTAAAAGTTGTCTGGCAGTATTGGTACCAATACCTGGGGACCAATAATTGTTTATTAGAGTGTATACGTTTTTGTTTATTTCAACTATGGTCAAACATAACAGTCCTCTGTTGTCTTGCTATGTTTTAATTATTTTGGGTATAGGGGAAGATTTATTCCATAGGATAGCTACACCTCTTTTCTTTTTTATATGTTCTGAACTTGTAATATTTATGTATTTGTTTGTATCTAGAAATTTAATATTGTCTTTCGTTAAGTGAGTTTCTTGTAAGATGATTATGTTTGGTTTATGTAGTGCTAGATATTTGAACATACTACTTCTTTTATGGGGTTATTCAAACCATTTATGTTTATTGATAAGCCACTTAATGTAGTCATATTATATAATAATGTGTATAAGATTAATTAGTAGCATATCAGTATCATGTATGTAGTTAGTGGATCTCACGCCAAAAAATGTTTTAACCTGTGAATAATAAACCTTAAATCATTGTGACAAATATGTATTTCATAAACTTTATATCTAATATTTCTCTGCATATAAGGCACACCGGATGTCAAAAATAACTTTTTTGTAAAGATGGTGACATGTTTCATATTAAAAAAAACACAATGCAGCTCCCCGCCTGGAGTTATAAAATCCTCGTCTCAATGACATCAGCCACTGAGAACAAATCCTTAAGCAGTAGCAGCAAAACACAGCCTCCACTAATAGTATATATTATGTAATTAAAATGTGAAATAGAGATAGAAAATATTAGCAATTAAACATATAAGGTTATATTATGAGTATCTCATCAAGTACGAAAAGATAGCTAAGAAGAAAAAAACATGCTATGTGTAGATTGTATATGTCCAAGGATAGAATAAACTAATAGAACTGCGTTAATTAACTTGTAACATTTAAAGTAATAAATAAGACTGAGTAAATTGATCTATAAGCTTATATCTAATGTTAAATAGTAGCTATTATTTATCTATATAACAATTTATATTAGTTGCTGAACATCAGGTAAGATTATATATGACCAAGATGATATTATCATAACAACTGTCATATTCATATAAATAATGCAATCAACCATAGTGTATTCATATATTATAATACAATCCTTCCCTTAGAAGTATAAGTGTAGATGTGAACAAATAACAAAAAAAAAAAAGTATAATAGGTATTGATAAATGAGTGTAATTATAAAAATGCAATTGATAACCATCTTATGCAACAAATGATTTGCCTGATGAAATATCAGTGAGAGTTGACCATGGTTCTAGGTTAAAAAAGTTTAAGATGTTATTGAAACCAATTGATATTAACTCTATATTTACATTACACTATCCACTTATGAATAAGCTTGATGATGAGTTAATGTTAAGCCCTTATAACACAAGAGAACAGTATTATTATTGCATTTTAACTCAAGACAATACAGTCACTGTACTATATTAGGCAGAGATTATTCTTACAATATGAATCTATAGATCAAGAGTGTGAAAACAGATAGTCAAGGCTGCTATTTAACAAATCAGCAGATGATTAGTATGATTTATCTCACTACAAGATGTATTAATTGCACAGCTTAAAACTGATATAGATTAACTTATACCATAAAAACATGAAATGACAAGGCAACATAAATAATCTATGTAAAGTTACATTGCTGTGAGTGTTGTTGGTGAATATAGATGTACTTACAGTTACATCTTCACCTTATGTACTTTCTTTTTTCTTCTTCTTCTTTGTTTTTTCCCTACAAGCTTTCTTGTCTCAGGAGATCGCAATTTATATATTCCACAATGAAGTATTCAAGAAACTGTCATGTAGCCTCCAAACCAAGTAAAAAATGAAAACATATTGAGTATAACATTAATTTAAGCTAATAAAGTTACTTCCCGGTGATTTCCAAGCTCAGTACTTCCTGGAGATGCATGTATCTTAGCAGTGATGTCATCAGTAGGCGTCACATTGCCGAAAATACAAAGCAATGAAGTTAATGGTGTTTTCAGGTTGAATGGATGATTATGAAGGAGCTCATGGGATGCCTGCACAAGGTGAGTAACATGCAGAAATTGTCTCTAGTTATTAAATCGTCAGGAAATCCGTGGGGACAAAAGCAAACCGTTATTTTTAAGTGTGGAGTGCAGCATTCAGACACAGCTAGGTTTCAAAGGCCCTGTTACAGCTGTTACAGCAAAAAAGGAAGCAGCATGAGTCTTTTTCAATACTGTATTCAGAAGCAACAAATGAAGCAGGGAATCACAGCACCACAGCAGGTCAAGAACATCACAAACACATTTCAATACATTTCACCAAATGAAAGATGCCCCTTTCCATCATAAAAAAAAAAAAAAAAAAAAAACACACTTTTGCCAGCTTGTCATGTCTACCAACAACAAAGACTATATAGGTTAAAACAAATAACAGCATGACTATATAAGTTAAAATAAAATATGATATAAAAAAGCACATAATAAAAGGCACTGCAGCATATGAGACTGACTGACACAAACAACAAAGGTGGCTCTGCAGTCATTATTGACATGTAAAATGATGTGTAAGAAATGTTAATATATTAATATAATAAACATGTCTGTTAACTATCTTTAGAACAAAGCCTGAAGTCCAAAAGAAACATATGATACATGGTGACTGCATATGGAAGAGAAGTGTAGACAATATTAACACTATAAAAGTTTTACTTAAAGTATGTATATAACTTGTATGAATAAGCATCATAAATGATGAAGAGAAAATCTTACCTTGAAAGCATATTACAACAAAAATGGATTGGTTAATAACATAAAGTCCATTTGACAAGTGAAACATATGTGTACATTATAAACTTGGTTCATTTATTTTTTTTTGTCTGTTTTGTTTTTCAGAAGTTTTCCAAGTGGAATTTATAGCCATTCTTTTAAGAGAAGGACTTGCCCATTCCATTTCTTCTATTTTCTTCAGCAGTTTATGAGCTTTAATAAATGCCAGTGCAGAATCTAAGTCTTCAAATATCTTTGGTCCTTCAGGAAGGAAAATCCTCAATCTTGCAGGGAACAAAAGGTGAGTCTTAATCTCTATTGTCTTTAATTCTTTTACTAAAGGTAAAAATGTCTTTCTCTTGGCAATTACCATTGTTGAATAGTCATTGTCAAAATGAATTATAGAATCATTGTATTTCAAAGGAGACTTAGACCAGGCAGTCTTTAAAACTAACTCTTTGTCAGATGAAGAGAAAAACTTTACTATGACTGACCTTGGTTGTTTTTTATCAATGTTGCTGGTAGCTGTTAATGACCGGTGAGCCCTTTCGATTCCAAAGGAGATAGCCTCTGGGAGATCAAGTGTTTTAGGTAGCCAGTTGATAGAACAACAGATCTTGCTTTAGCGTGCATTTTCTGAAGGTTATAAAGTCTGAAACTCAATGTCTGTCATTATTTAGTGACTTAATTCCTAAATGATTTGCCAGAAAACCACAAATTTTATGAGGAACAAACCAAAAATAAGAAGCAAGTATCTATTCATTCTGTGAAAATCTGGACAGTTGAGAGGTATAGTTCAGCTGGGGCTGTCTTTGAGTTTGCCACCCTTCCTCCTCACAAAATCATGGTCAAATGGAGCCGCCCCCTTGCAGCCATTCCAATGAACCATTACTTGGCTATTTCACCCCATTTACCATAAACACTAATGTGCATACTGCTTTACTTATAAGATGATTTGGACTTCATTTGAAAGTTTTATTTTGCATTTTACAGCACAAACATTAAGGCATCTGCTAAAAAAAGCAAGGCAGTGTCACAATGAAAACAGACTTTGCATTAAAACTTCTCTACCCTTGAAACTCACATTCATTGAAACAGCATTGAAACCCACATTCAAAGAAAATACTTTTGGCTAGTGGCAGATAAAATTTAACTTTGGGCTACTTTCAAATGATAAGCCCCTTGCAAGCAAAACATACATGTATTCTGTGATGCACCTTCCTGATTGCATTAAATTATATTTCTTTTATAATACAGTACAGTTGCTAGATGATGTTTTAAATTTATTGTTTTGAACATTTTTTTCCAGTAAAAATGAAACTAAATCTATGCACCAGTAATGACAAAACTGCCCAGTTGAGAACATTTCAATCATAAAAGTCTACTCAGACTTCTACAGTCCACCAGTATCAGTAAATGTGCACAATCTCTGCAGAAGTAAAAGTCATCTAAATAATTTCACATTACAAAAATCTGTAACTAATAAAGAGGCTGCTGCCTGCAAACAGCTTTATATTTCATTGTTTCATCTACAAATAAAGGGCCTGTTGTCCTTGAAGAATAAATTGCCAATATTACATAAAAATGATAAGCTAATAATATTGCAATAGGGAATGGATGGCAAATAATGGATGGGTTCATAGTTACTAGGTATCTTCGCCAAAGAGGACATTCTGAAGATGGCAGCATCCACCCCGTTTACAACACAGTATAATATCAGCAATGTATCTATATACTGTGAGAGTAGAACCCAAAGCCTTCTGCATCAAAAGCAAGTACACTTCCTGTTGTGCTATTAATAATGCAAGCCATCACAGCATAAGCAGCACTAAACTTCTCTTCCCCTGCAGCTCTCAGCTCATTGTAAAATCTACTCGACACTCAGCTGTATCTCTCAACTTTGTTGCACAAGAACTCTGGAAAAAGCCAAAATGTATTGGGGAGGGACAAAAGCCCAGAAACCAGGAACAGATTTTAAACATTGCTTTTATAATCTTGGAAAGTTGCTAGAATAAAATGCTGTGTTACCACCATGCATTTCATTGCCAAGTCTTGAACCCAGGACCCTGTACAAAACAGTCAGAGCAACATACCACTATGCCAAATCAGCTGTTTGGTGAAAGTGAGGAAGACTGAAACTTAAATGGCTACCATTTAGTGAATTCAGTTCTCACCATAGCTGTCAACATCTTAGCACAAAACACCTGGACAAAGACAGTAATGGGTGAATACATCCCTCAAACATATTCAGTGAAATCAGTTCTCACCATAGCTCTCAACCTTAGCACATAAAACCTGGACAAAGCCAATAATGGGGAAATACAGTCCCAAAAATAGGGACAGATTTCAAATATTCATCTTATAAACTTAGAAAATTGTTGAATAAAAGGTTTTGTGTTACTATATACTTTCTGAAGAATATGAAGTCTGAAATTCAAATGCCTGTCAATTTTATTTATTTAACATTTGTTAACCAGAAAAGTCTGACTCAGAACAAAAGCCAATTTTCAGCATAGGCCCAGGGAGAAATACTGCAGACACATGTCAGGACACCAGAGCAAACCCACGCAAACACAGGGAGGATGTGCAGACTCCACACAGAAGGCACCCCAGCCAAGACTCAAACCAGAGAACCTCTAGTTGTAAGGCAACAATGCTACCACTGCACCATCAACTATTTAAAGAATTAAAAACTCAGAAACCACAGATTTTATGAGGAACAGAAAACAAAATATGAGACAAGCATTTGCAAAAGTCTCACAAATGGTGGTGGGTAGGGAATTCAGGCTCTTGTTACCTGCACCTAAGGTACAGGGTTCAAGCCTGAGGTATTCTCTAACCACCACCAGCATGTATCCACACATACACTGTTTCTTCATCCTGAGTCTCCAGTATCTGCTTTCTCCTGCAATCATAAACCCACAGCTTCAGTAATGATAGAATCAATCCACACCTTCTTCATCCTGTCTCCCGTACCTGCAGTAATGATAGAATCTATCCACATAGCTTTCTCCTGCAATCATAATTATCCTATGTTCATGCCAGAATGCACACTTATGGTTTCTTGGCTCTTTCCTGGGAATGCTCCAAGACTGCTGACTCTGCAGTCCCATCCCCTTCCAGTCTATGCTGTTAGCACCACATCGACTTCTGGGGAATCAGCAGTCGGCTTTTTTCCTTCCTGAATCCAGACTGGTAAGGCAGCAGTCCCGATTCACTTTGTATGGAGGATTTGTAGGACTTATAGGACTATACCATTGTGGTTCACAGCTGGGGGGGCTGCAGTCCTGCAGTCCAATATCATGAGCTGCCACCAACCTGCCCTTACCTTAGAGTACCCACGCAACTCTCTGCAGATTCACTCCAGATATTCTATCATCTCCTTTTTCTATTATATCACTCCAGGAAACATCAGTGTCCTGTACATCCACTACTTTTTTCATTACTGCATCATCAAGCTAACATGAGTGCAATTTAGCTATCACCATCACACTGTTCATACGCTCAGTAGCCAACATCTCAGAAGTGTCTACATCCTTAGCCGTATGGAAATTGGAATCACTGCACCATTCCAACTCTCCAGCATGCATTAACTCTTTTCTCCATCACCTTGTCCGTCATTATTACTCCTGTTTTTGCTAGTGGGAACCTTCTATCACACTCCTACAATAAGGAGGGGAATTTTCCTCGTGACTTGGCCATATTTCCCTTTGTCAGTCTAAATACCACCTCATGGAACACCTCTGGAAATAGGACACAAACCTAGAGGGACTAAGCTGGTCAACAAAAGATGAATAAAACAAATCAATAACTACATCCTACCAGAAAATAAGCAGAAAAAAAAAACATAACCATGTAACATACATATCAATCTAAAAATAAAATTAATTAATACACTGATGTCAGCAAAACTGGAAATATGTGGTTAAAACAGACAGCATGTTTACAGTTCAAGGAAACCAGGAAAAGAAAAAGAAAAATGGAGTATCGGGTTTAGCCTCTTGACCTGCTGCCTGTATAGTATTATGCAAAGCCACTCCTGCTTAGATATGCTAAAGATGGAAATCAGGCTCTTCATTGCCACCTCCAACTTCAAGAGACCAGCAGGTGCTACCAGTGTTGATATAAAGATGATTTTCATCTAAAAACACTTACTTCTTTTTATTGTAACAATATTTGGTTATAGCAATGCAGTCATCTGAAAGACACCTAAACATACATAGTGGCCATGCATGTCTGACAAAAATATAACAATTTATTCCACAGTCTTGGAATTAGTTGCTTGAAAAATCTGTTTCTAGTAAGAATTTAAGCAAGGAGCACAACATATAATGGACCACAATGGTCTTCTATTTCTAGAAGGAGTTGAGAGTTCAACCCGTAGAACAGCTTTCCACAATTATGCCTGAAGAGCTGAAAAAGCCAAGCACCTATAACTTATGAACTGTACTTATCTTCTCCACTACTTATAAACATTATCATATGATTATTTCTGTCTTAAAACTATGCAATAATGATTAATTATCTTCTCTGCTCAACAACTGCTCTAATTATATTACCCATTCAGCTATAGACAAGTGCTCCAGTAAAGCCTGGGTTGTGGCTCAAAAAGGATCAATTGACCGATCCACCTAGATGGTTATTGTATTACAATAAATAATTGTACCCTTAAAAGACAATATTTGTATGCTAAATAGATGCAGTTTAACCTATCAGTCACTTTGGAAGGTCTCTTATATTTAGAATATATTTTTAAGACCTTCTCTGAATTGCATTGAGAGAATTCATTTCCATGATAGTGTATACATCTTACGATCATCTTAAAATTGACAGAGTAATAATTTCTCTTGATACTAAGACCTTAAAAGGAAGTCTTGTTTGCCTCATTACATTTGCCTTTATACTAAGGGATGTTGTTTAAGTGAAAATAAGATATTCATTGTGATTTCCAGGGCCTTCATCCTTAAAAAAGAAAGAGGATCACCGTTCAAGGTGGATTTGGGGGTTCAAAGATAAATTACAAAAGGTCATTATGTAACTCTTTATTGCAAATGAATGTCAGCTCTAAATTCTTGGCCAAAGAGTGGTGAGCTGATAAGTAGGTATTCAGGGGTTTGTATCATTTGATGCGTCAATAACTGCCATAGTCTTATGGTTTATTTATTTATTTTATTTTAGGTTCCACAGAGCCTGTTTTCAGTGGAGGCCCAGGAGAAATGCTCCAGATGCATGTCTTTGGAATGTGGCCCACACAGAAGGCACCCCAGCTGAGAATCGAACAGGAGAACTTCTTGCTGTGAGGTGACAATGTTAACCACTGCACCACTGCGCCGCCCATAGGTTATCCTCATATTTTAAAATCCAGCAGTTCTGAGTTTGAGGAAGTATGGAAAACACAAAATTTAAAATGCATAACCTAACACAGATATATGAGGAACTCCAAGAGGAATACTTCCCCAGGAAAACATTCACCCAGTATCATGACCCATGGTAATCTCCAAAGTAGCCACTTATTAACTGAACAAACAGCATATGGATTGATGTTATGTCATGTAACAAAGGGCTGTTCATAGGTTAGTACTAGGCTAACTGCCCATGCAAGCCATTTTAAGCCTAGCCAATTATCCCCTGTGAGATTCAAACCCTGTACCTTGTGTTTGTAAGGCAAACACCTTAACCATTAGGCCACCCTCCCAACTTTTAAGATCACTTTATGCAGAACTGTGTAAGCTTTCAACACACCTAAAATATATAATTGCAGTTAGACCTAAATCACAAGCCACTCCAGCTATCCAAAAAGATCTATTACACAAGTCTTGTAGAACATACAGTAATAAGTCTGTGTTAAATAATTTCTGTAGACAAACTATATTTGAAGCTTTGTTTGAGATAGCTGAGTAAATAATACTCAAGATATTTTCCTAGAATTGAAGTTAAGCTGATAGCAGTAACTCAGTCCCTATTTCTACACTTTTATAAATAACTTTCAACCTCATTCTACAAATTGCTTGCTGAGCAAAACTCTAGCCACTAGTACAAGGCATCAGAGACTTTGGAGGGTCAGAATCTGTCTTTAGAATCTCACAAAAAGTGGACCTGTTAACTGCTTACCTCAGGACTGTACAACCTCCTTATGGGGTGCTACATGGATCTATTCTGGCTAATTAAAGTCTAACATTTTCTTCCAGTATATCATCAAAAGGATGAAAAACTAAATGATTTATCTTTACTGATAATTCAGTGCTGAGAAGGTTGGGAACATGCCCAAAGCATGACAATTTATACCAGTGAGACATGGACATTGTTTTTAACAGTAGAAGTACCCAAAGGATGACTGTGAATGTCCTGATCTGTAGTATTCATTTAACCAGGCCACAGCATTCCCAATCAGCAGTTCTTTCTTCAACTGTCATCTTCTAGCTTTACGGCCTGTGGAGAAAATCCTTGGAATCTATATCTTTTCAGACTTTAACCACTTGGCATTCAGTTTCTTGTAACTGCTAATGTAGCTAGCAGAATTCTAGGTTACATTGCCATGATATTTATTTATCTAACATCTGTTGACCAGGAAAGTCTGGCTAGGACAGGCCTATTTTCATTGGAGGCCTTTGGAGAAATGCTCCAGATGCATGTCTTTGGAATGTAGGAGGAAGCTGGATTACCCAGAGGAAACCCACACAAACACAGGAAGGACACAGAGAATCTGCACAGAAGGCATCCCAGCCAAGACCTGAAGCAGAGAAGCTCTTGCTGTGAGTTGAAGTTAATCATTGCACCACTGCACCACCCATGCTCTCCATAATCATTTAGTTGTGGAACTCAAGTCATAAGGGAAGGTTGGACAAGAGGTCACTTGAATTTTGGAGTTAGTTTTGCAGATAATGCCAATATCATGCTGGTTAAACTGTTCTTTAAAGTCTGTAAGCCTGCTGGAGAAGGAGTTAACTTGGGGAGATGGTTGTTCGAAGAATTAATGGGACTTGTTTAGACTACACACTTGTACATTTCAGCATTTAAGCCTAGTGCTCCTCATCGGGTTGTCCCCTCCCTGCTGGCCTATCTCTCTTGGTTTCCCAGAAGCTACAAAGTAGACCATCTGTGTTGGCACCCAGGAAGCACCCCTACTTCCACTTGAGTGACGGTTTATTGATTATTTAAACTCATCTTTACTGGCTGTACGTCCATTGTTTGCCTAATTACCTTATTTTTATGTTTTGTCCTCCTGTAGACAGCACACACGTGGCACCAGCTAAGGTTGTCTTGTCCCTTGCCTATCTGCAGTTTAACAGTTCCCCATTCATCTATTATTGCTTCTGCCTCCTGCCCCTGGTTGACCTGAAGTCCCCCTCGTCTGCTAGCTTTACTATAGCTGCGACGTCCTGCTTGCCTAGCCTTATCTGTTCTCTCACTGTCTCTACACTACTTCCCTGGCTGTTGCACTCCTTTCTCTCTTTTTCCTACCTTTTGATTCACCAAATGACTGTATCTTGAATATTCCTGCTTACTTACTTTCAATTACCCCTCTCAGGGTCCCTGCTAAGCTGATTGATTCACTCTCTTCTCTAACTGTTTCTGCCCCGCTTCGCTCCCCTCCCTACCCCCTTATCCCCCCCACCCCACGTGCCCTTAGCCTTATACCTCACACACCACACCCCCTCTACATCTACCCCTATCCAGACCTCCTACCGTACTAGCACCTCCCTCCCAACTACACCTTCCTCTATTACCCCTCCTATCTTCCCTCCCCACCCAAAAATAAATACTTACTTTAACTTATCCATCTAACCTGTCCTACTTATTCTACAATCTGAGTCTAATTCCTTTGCTTTTTCCTTTCTTTCTCACCTCAACATGTCCATCAAAGCTTACAAAACTTCATCTAAGACCTCTGTAACAGAAACTACTCTGTTAAAGCTAACACTTCTACTGAGTACTTCTCTTGCTCTCACACTACCCTACTTCCTGACCTGTTATGAATCACACCTTACCTTAATTACCACCTTAACTACTCTCCCAAACATACAGCCTTTGATTTCGAAAGCCTAAACTTTACTCATTTAAATATTACATCTACCCCTACCTACCTTCTAGCCAAATATCATGGGCTGTCTCATATTAAAATTCAGAATCTCTTGCTTAGGAAACTAAAATACTTACTGAACTTCTCTAACAAAGCTTACCTCGAATATAACCACTCCATCTTGGTAGATGGGGACATTCACCCAAACCCAGGGCCCTTAGCCTCTACATCAGATGCTATACCTGTTACACTAAACTCTTCACTACTAATACCAACCTCCAATGCAAATACTCTACTCATAGGGCACCTTAATATACGAAGTGTCAATAACAAAATCACCCATCTCCACTCCCTTCTTGAACACCACTCCTTTGATATTCTCTGTTTAACTGAAACCTGGTTAAAACCCTTTACTACAGATAATGAAATTATTCCTCCAGGTTACAACATCTTGAGAAAAACTAAAAAGGAGGAGGAGTGGCAATATTATTCAAAACTGAACTAAAGGTAACATTAGTACCCTATGATAACCTGGACATTACCAAGACTGAACTTCTCATCTCAAAGCTTCAACTAAACCCGAAAAAATCTATCTATATTATCTGTATTTATCTACCTCCTGGAAATAACTCTACTACCATAGAAAATATCCTCAGTTGGGCCACCTCCACCTACCCACAAGAAACCATAATACTTGGAGACCTTAACCTTGACTGGTCCTCACTAAACACTAACAACCCAGCTTCTCATATTAACCTCCATGGCTTTACACAGACAATAGACACCTCTACTAGGATAAACAAACCTAACAACAAAGAAAGTATTCTTGATTGGATTCTCGTTAACAAACCTCTAATAAAATATCAATCTGGAACATTACCTGATGACTTTAGTGATCACAAACTAACCTATATTATAAGACAAAAAAATGCCTCTAACAATTCTCCTATCTATAGGATCCTACGCGATCTTAAACGATTCAACCCTACCCAATTTAAAAGTGAACTAAATGCCTGTAACTGGAACCCACTAAAGACACTTCCTCTTGAAGAAGCTGTCCTATACTTCAATACCACATTCCTAACAATTCTAGATAATCATGCACCAAAACGCTCCATCCGAATTAAATCTAAACCTGCCCCTTGGCTATCTAAAGATACAAGACAAAAAATGTCACTTAGAAACAAATCTTGGACAAAATGGCGAACTAGCAAATCTCCAATAGACCATCAGACTTTTAGGCACCTAAGAAACATTACCAAAAAAGCTATCTTCTCTGATAAAAGGAGTTATTATAGTAATCTCCAGCAAGCAAATCAAAATAACCCTCAAAAATTCTGGTCAACCCTAAATAAACTTCTTCACCCTGGACAGACTACCACTCCATCCCCTTCCGGGTCTGAAAAGTATTCCGCCCTTGATACAGCCAATACTTTCAACTCATTCTTTATTGACACTATTAATTCCTTGGCCTCTCATCTCTCTAGTGACAACACTAACATCCCTGACCTTGCATCCTTCAAGCTACCAACCTTTAGGCTACAACCCATCTCCACTTCCTTTATTCTGAAATGTATCCACAAACTCAAACCATGCTCCCCCTCAGCAGACCAACTTCCATCTGAATTCCTTCAAAAAGCAGCCTCTGAAATAGCCTATCCTATATCCATTCTCATTAATAGAACTGTAAATGAAGAAACCATACCTGATATCTGGAAAATCTCTCACATCATACCCTTACATAAAGGAGGGAACTCCTATGATTATTCTAATTATAGACCCATAGCTCTCTTTATCCCCACTTGCAAAGATCATGGAAAAATGTGTTCACCATCATTTAATGAACCACTTAATAAAAAACAACATTCTTACTAACTGTCAACATGGCTTTAGGCCTTTTCATAGCACAACCACCGCTCTCCTCTCCTTCACAGACTTTATTAACAAGAATCGTAATAATAACATCCTGTCTTCAGCTCTCTTTATTGACCTGTCCAAAGCCTTTGACATGGTCAACCACTCTCTCCTCTTAAAAATTATTGAATCTCTTTCCTTAGAAGCTAAGGCTGTCCACTGGTTTAGTTCCTATCTCACTAACAGGAAACAGGCCGTCCTCTGGGATAAGGAACTCTCATCTCTTCTCCCAATCTCACTTGGGGTCCCCCAAGGCTCTATTCTTGGACCTCTTCTTTTCTCCCTCTTTATAAACGACCTACAAGTAGCTATTCCCCAGGCTACATGTATACAATATGCTGATGACTCCACACTGATTTGCTCTGCTAAATCCATTTCCGAACTTCAAACTAATACTCAACCTGTATTCTCCAAAGTCGAAACTTGGTTCTTAAAACGTTGCCTACTCCTAAACGCAAAAAAAACCAAACTCTTACTCTTTAAGCCTACTACCAGATCCCCAACATTAGATTTCACTATCTTATCTAACAATGGAACCATTATATCACCTGACCCTACTACCAAACTGCTAGGTGTCACAATTGACAACAATCTTACCTTTGACTGTCATATCAACAATACCATTAAATGTGTAAACAGGAAACTTGGCTCTCTCTATAGAATTAAGACTTTCTTAACCTCCCCAGCCAAAACTTCTCTTGCCCACTCCCATCTCATTTCCACTCTTCTCTATGCTTCTCCCATCTATACTAACCTCAAGAAAAACAATCTTTCCAAACTGTCTACCACCTACAATAATATAGCTAGATTTGTTACTGGTAAGCCTTTCAGAACTCACCACTGTCTGAATCTGCAGCAACTGAACTGGCTTGAACTGACAAACGTGTTACTTCTTTCCCAACTTACATTTGTCCAAAGAGCTTTCTACCAATCTCATAACACACCTGTACTTTCTAACCTCTTAACCCCATATTCTAATCTGAACTCACTCCGCTCATCAAGCAAACTGCTAGTTACCCTAACCAAATCTAATAACCTAGCTGGTGACTCCCTCTTCTCAAATTCCATGGGTAAACACTGGAATCAACTTCCTACCGAACTTACTTCCATTGCATCTACTACTCTGTTTAAACAAAAACTCAGAACATACCTTAAAAGCCACTGGATGTGTCCCTGCTCTAATCCTGATTAAATGTTGGTTCCCTACTTAACCCTCTTTTCTCTCCCTATTCTGATGTGCCTCCTCCTATCTCCCCTAAGCTTCCTTTTCTACCTACATATTTCTCCTCCTTATTGGCTATGACTCTTTTCCAGAAAACAGGTACCTCTTATAACTCTACTCTCTCTCTCTATTGTTGTTTCTCTTTCCTTGGTCTTACACTTTCTCTACTTGCTGTTAAAATAAGCAATAATGTTTAATATGATGTTATTTAGATTTGTCTAGAAAGTTAAACTCCTTTTCTTTTTTGGTGACAATGAACATTTCTCTTTTCTTGGTCTTACATTTTTTTCTTGTTTTAAACTATGAAATAATATTTATTATGATGTCATTTAGATTGTCTAGAAATTTTTAAGTCCTATTTTTTTTTGGGTAACAATATTAATTGTCTAAGTCCTACCAGTCTGTAATCTGTTATTTGTGCTCATGATATATCTCTTATATCTATATGTGGAGCTTTTCTCACCGGGCCTCTGCTGAAAATGGAAATATATCCAGTTAGACTAGCCCGGTTAACAAATGTAAAATAAATAAAATAAAGAGTGTCATTTGACTGGATCCATTGATGTCAGATCCTGTAATATAAAAAGGATTTAATAACAGAACACATTTATCAGTGTTGTACTGTCTACATTATTTCTACTTCAGTATTTTTAGTTAATATGTGGTTAAGCATGTTTGTGCTTTCTCTGCAGGAGGATATTAAGTTTACTTGAATCTTACTAATTTTAACTGTAGTAGCACTTTCAACTGTTTTATTCATAGCAGCAGAGTTGGTGTGGAAAACACATTTCATGTTAAAGGGATTTTGTAATTTTTCCATGATTCTGCAACTAGGGAGTTATATATTTATTTAAGGGGGTGGGATGCACAGGTTGTTTTTCTAAATTTTGCATACATACATACATACATACATACATACATATATATGTGTATGTATACCATACTGGTATACTTGTTTCAGTTTTACTGGACATGCTATGTTTGTCCTCAGTTTTATAACTTCAATCCAATAATTAGAGCAGTACATAGAATTGAGGGAATGGCAATCTCAGAAGGCTGTCTTTCCTCTTAGTTGGAGCATTTCTTTATGATCATTGCTGTGTTAAAACTTACATAACAGAAAAGTCAGGCTCATGTATATAATGGGATCTACCTGACAAGATCGAAAGCTCACAACACTGACAACCACATGGCTGACACCACATCACCAGCAACCAAAATCTCGACATCGGAAGAAAACCATGAAAAAGGAACATAAAATTCCCTTTCAACTGCTAGCAGGGGGGCTACGCAAATGTACTAGTTTTCTTTTTTAACAGGCTTGGAAATGTACTTATGACAGCTTTTCTAAGTGTATGCATTAAGACCTTTTAATGAAAAATGGTTTAAACATTTGTGTTGAATGAGCCTTTGCGTTACTATTTTCAGTGTCCAGACTCGCACTACAGTGCAGGAATGGAAATCTTTCCATTACGCACTATAGTGAGATGCCGCTTCCGCATTGTCGGCATTCCGAATGTCGATCATATGGTGTCGGCCATATGGTTGTCGGCATTCTGGAGTGTTGGCAATGTCAGGTAGACCCATATAATGACACTTTATTATGGGGTAAAACTAACCACTAGTACATGTGAAATAAAAAGAGATTATATGCAGGGTAACTATCTAAAAACAAATGTAATATTTCAAGGAAGAAATGCAATATAGGCTGTTGATAGTGAAGTCTAAAAGGCAAAATCCTGAGTATTTTGAGCAATTGCCCCATATGAGTAATAAAGATTACATTATATAATGTACTGCAGTCTGCCTTATGTGAAGTCGGCAAAGATTGCTAATATGATGGAAATACAATTGATAGGTTGGAAAATGCTGCTTTTCTTCATAACCATAGCTTGAATGGGATCATACCAGCTGTAGGCGTCTGTGCGGCTGAATTTTTTGAAAACTTCTTTCTAACAGCATGTTTCCCCACTTTAAAATAAAAGCAAGTATATAAATTTTATTATACTGTGATGGCAGCATTAAACAATTGTTTTAAGTAGGCAGCACAATATTTATGTTCCATATATTATAATTCAGAAAGGCCCATTATAACTTTTAGATGATGCTTTGTTATTCACAATTGTTATTTATGTGCCAGCAGTTATCTTAGTGGGGTTCTCTTATATTATAAAATGCATCAAGGTTGTAGATCTAAATGGCTCTTAATGCAGCAGTTTTAAATAGCTCAGCTGTTTTCCTTATGATTCATGTTGCAGACAGCATCCTGAATATTAAAGTCGTCATGCATTGTATTCTATGGGCATACTGCTTTCTGGACACTGAAAATAGTAATGCAAAGGCTTATTCATCACAAATGTTTAAACCATTTTTCATTAAAAGGTCTTAATGCATACACTTAGAAAAGCTGTCATAAGTACATTTCCAAGCCTGTTAAAAAAGAAAAATCATACATTTGTACTAAATACAGTGCTTTTATACAAACTTGTGTGATAAACATGACAAGAGACACTCAAAAGCCAATAAAAAGGAAAAATATTAAGAAGACAAAATCTGAAAAAAAAATCTTTGGATGTGAAATAGAATCTCAGAGCAAGATATTTTTTCTGATA
Source organism: Protopterus annectens (assembly GCF_019279795.1). NCBI lineage: Eukaryota > Metazoa > Chordata > Ceratodontiformes > Protopteridae > Protopterus > Protopterus annectens. Next base: position 1,658,907,583 of record NC_056729.1, read on the forward strand.
TCACAACAAGCTGTAATTAATGACTTTTGAAAATTGTTGGTGGATATTTCATTTCATGTCAGTCATTATCTCTTAACACATGCAGAAATGTAGGCAACGGTATAGGTGTCCACAGAACAAAAAACACCATTGTCCTGCAAACAGCTTTCTTTATTTGAACTTTGTTTTAGCCTTTTCATCTTAAAATCTTTGAAGCAGTCTTGTTTTTGAGAAGAAAGAGCTAAAACAAAGTTCTAATAAAGTGAGTTACTTGGTGAGGACACAGTGTGGTTTTTGTTTGGCGAATTTTTGTTTTCTTTCTCTTAGCGCTGTAGACCTACTTCTCCTTTTTCTTGGTTAAAGTGTCAGAGAGAGAGAGAGAGAGAGAGAGAGACAAGCAGAGACAAAAAAACCCACAAAACACACACACACACACACACACACACACACACACATGGACAGCTGCAGATATATTGATATTATATGTACCTGAAATGTCTTGTATACAGCTGATTTACTTTAAATGGCGGTCTGATTACAACCAAAAGTATACTATGCGGTTGAGGTGTATGCTACTGTTTGTTTCTATTTAGTTCTCTCATGCTGTGTGTGTGTGTCATCTATGGCTGCTGTAATTGAGCAGTAGGTTAGCTGATTTATTAGAGCTGCATTGCAAAAAAACTTAAGAGAAATGGAAACATTCAGGATTATTTAAATGTAAGCTTCGTGCAGTAAACTGTAAATTAAAACATCTGGGTAATCTGTAAAATAAGAATCTAGGGAAAGACAACAAGAGGAAGGGTGGTAGTGAAAACAGTAACATTAAAATAGACATTTTTATGCATTATAATGCATGAACTAAAGGTGGGAAGTTAGGATAAGAAGGCAATAAGAAAGAATAGCAAGGATACATTGTTGGATAGCCAGAGCCAATCAGAGACACCCCCCAATGCATTTATGCGATACAGGACTGTGATCAGGTGATCCACAGTACAAACAGTCCGTGTTCATAACTGCAGAGTGCTCATACTTAGCATTCAATGGTTCTGCACAGAACGGGGAACTGAGTTGCACATCATCACTCTATTATGGTGCATTGAGCACATGCAGGTATATATGGTACCATGGGGAGAGGCATTGTCTCAAGCAGATGACCACAAGTGGAAGTTTCTCCTGGATGTCACAGGACATGCATTTCAGTGTTTGCCCTCAGTGATATGTTCCCACCAATCAGGCAAAGTTGATGAATGCTATAGAATACAAGGCTCAACAAATGGATGAGAAACGACAGCTGCAATCCTGTGGTCCCGGACCACCAGCCTTAAGAAATATATGTCCTGGCCAAGATGACACAGCAGACCAATGCTGTAAGTGTGCAATAGTTTGATAAACCATGCTCTCATAAAATCATCCAAGGCAAATTTTGAGAGAAAAGTCGCTAAGGACTCAAAAGACAATCATAAGGCCTTTTTTAGCTATGTTAGAAACCTGGGAGGAAACTCCCAGATATACTCAGAATTAGTTCAAAATGATGTAAAAATCACTGAACCAACAGACATTGCCAACATACTGGCTGACAGGTTCAGTGCAAATTTCTCCCCCCCAAAAGGAGAGATATCTATACCAGAGGATTGTAGCCCCCCAAACATCTCAAATGCTCAGGTGAAAACTGCTCTCTCCAAGGCGAAAAACACAGCATCCATGGGACCAGATGGTGTCCCCGGTTGTGTGCTCCACGAACTCAATGAGGAATTAAACCCGCAGTTATGGCAGCTGTTTAATCTTAGCCTCACCTCAGGATACGTACCCAAGGAGTGGCGTATGGCAACTGTGGTCCCACTTCACAAAGGCGGTGCCTCCACCGACCCTGGAAATTACCGCCCCATCAGCTTGACAAGCCTGGTCTGCAAAGCTATGGAGAGGATCATAATGGAACTCATAAATAAAGACATAGGGGACTTGCAGACATTGGATCCAACCCAGTTTGGCTTTGTAAAGGGCAGATCATGCCTTTTAAACTTGGTCGACTTTTTCGAAACAGTCACCAAGGCCATTGATGAGGGCAAGGCAGTCCACACAGCCTACCTTGACCTTGCAAAGGCTTTTGACACAATACCCCACTCGGGAATCATTGAAAAACTCACCAGCTTAAATGTAAACCCATACATCACTAGATGGGTTGCAAACTGGCTAAGTGACAGAACCCACAGGGTCAGAGTTGCTGGCACCATGTCAGACTCCAAGCCTGTCACAAGTGGTGTCCCACAGGGCTCAGTCCTGGGCCCCCTCTTGTTCGGCATCTACTTCTCAGAAGTACAGGCAAACACAGGAGGATTATGGCTGACAAAGTTTGCAGATGACTGCAAACTGGGCGTCATAGTTGAAAACACATCAGACACAGATATCCTTCAGAAGGGTCTCATAGAAATGGATAACTGGTGCCAGAGCCATGGCCTAAAGTTAAAAGCCAAAAAATGCATAGTCATACCCTTCGGGAAAAACAAGGTTACCCCTAGCTACCATATAGGTGGCAATCCACTAAGCACAGAAGAGGTTATCAGGGATCTGGGGACCCAGGTTGACAGTAACCTTTCGTTTGACACTCACGTTGCCAAAGTAGTTAGGAAGACCTTCTACATTGCCCACCTAATCATGAAGGGATTCACATCTAGATCAAGGGAGGTCATCGTTCCCCTATACTCATCACTCATCAGACCAATGATTGAGTACAATGCCCCATTCGGAATGTATCTGACCCGACACCTGCAGCTATTGGAAAGGCCCCAAAAGTTCCTCACCTAAAGGATAAAGGGTCTCAAAAATATGTCTTATGCTGCCCAACTGAAGGAACTCCAGCTCTATTCAGTCACTTACCGTCTGCTCAGAGGTGACCTGTGCCTGACATACAAGGCCATGTCCAACCCGGAATTAATGAACATGCTCCACCTCAAAAAATCTAAATCCATCAGAACTACAAGAGCAAGAGACTTAAACCTTGACACGGTCATAAATAGGATGTGCTGGAGGGACAGATTCATCACCCAGAGACTCCCTATGCTGTGGAACAAAATCCCGGTACATGCGAGGCAGAGCACCTCGCTGGCTTTGTTCAAGAGAAATCTTGACCAATGGATGGGAGATCGCAGGTTTACCCCAGGGATCACCTCAGTGTCACTGCTGGACAGAGGCACAGCAAAATAATGGGCATAGTATCCTTCAAACTTAAGGGGTGGTGAAAGCCACAAAACTTTGGGCTAGGCTTATAAATGCCCTAGGGCAGATAGCCTAGTATGAACCTATGAACCTATGTCTTCAACACAGCAAGGTTCAGTGTGGACCCTGGAAGTGATTCTAGCAACATCAAAGCATGAGCAGCCTGGACAGACAGACAGGCATGGAAGAGGAAATGGTACCGCAATGCATGCAGGTTTTGTCAGAAATGCATTCTTATAGTATTGAACATAGCACTACTGAGCATTAGATGAGTGATTCCACACATTCCCTTCATTAATCACTGCTGCATATGGGCACTCATGTGCATCTCATACCGATAGTACGCTCCATTTGCAGTGCTAGCATGCTGCAAAACTGTAGCTCCTACCTGTTTCCATAGCTTGCTGCACAATGTAAGACATTTATCAGTGCAATGTTTGGGTGCTGTACCCAAGCAGAAGTAGATGACATATTCTAGCTGCACTGTGTGACATTTATGCTCTCTCTTTATGGATTGGGCATGCATGTTGCATAATAAGCCATGTCTTTCTTGGATTCATCTCTTCACAAAGGCATTTTTCCAAATCCAGCTGTGCAGGGATAGTATGGTGATTGCCAGTCCTGTTATCAAAGACTGGCTTGCTATTGTTGGACCATACATGCAGCTTTGTAAGGATATAGAACATCAAGCCTAATGAGCTGCAGTGATTTGCATGTCATGTATAACACAGGTCTTCCATAGTATTCAGTTAGAATATTGATCTCAGTGAAGTTACATAACATCTCCTGAGTTACTGTGTTATCAAGCATCCGGGCATGACAGTACACAATACTATAAAGAGTCATCCAGGGGTGCAGTGGTTAATGTTGTCGCCTCACAGCAAGTGGTTCTCAGGTTTGATTCTTGGCTGGGGTTCCTTTGGTGCGGAGTCTGCATATACTCCCTGCATTTGTGTGAGTTTCGTCTGGATTTTCCAGTTTCTTTCCAAAGACATGCATCTGGAGCATTTCTTTCCACACCTCCTCTAAAAATAGACTCTGTTCTACTCAAACTTTCCCAGACAACAAATCTTAAATAAATAAAATATAAAGCATTAAAACAGATGAAAACATTTAGTAAATATATCTTTATAAGTGAAGTAATACATTTATTGTCAAAAGTTTCTGTGTTTAGATCTAATGAAGTATAATTAACAGTGGAAATATGGCTCAACTCTGACCTCTTAAACTGATATTTGATTTATTTCCCTTTGCAAGTGGATATCCCCTGAAATTTAATATAAGTCCACAATCTTAAGGTCGACAGTTATGTCCATAATCATAAGGGCAATTCCTAACACTGTTTAGAACTATTTGCAGATGGCATCACCTATACTCAGCTGGAAGATATAGCAAATCTGCTGACTGACAAATCCAGCTCAAATTTCACATACCCATCACTCCCAGTTCTTCCTCATGAAATACACTCTATTACTCAACTGCAAATTATTACCAAAGAACAGGTTGCCACTGCACTCTCTAAAGTTAAAAACATGGCTTCCGTGGGGCTTGGCAATGTAACAGGATGCCTCTTAAACAGATAAATCAGGACTTATCAGGCCCATTAAGATCTATTTTTAACTACAGCCTCTGGACTGGCTTTGTCTTGATAGAGTGGAGGATAGCAACAGTCATCCCTCTGCATAAAGGGGGACCATGTACTGACCTGGGAAATTACAGACCCATAAGTTTTCCTGGTTCTATATGTAAGGCCATGAGAAGAATAATCATGGTCCTGATAAATAATGACATAGGAAACCTCCAAATACTGGCCCCAACCCATTCTGGCTTTGTCAAGGGCAGGTCATGCCTACTGAATCTGGTGGATTTCTTTGAAAAAGTTACTAAGACCACAAATGAGGGCAAAACAGCACATACTGCCTACTTCAACTTGGCAAGGCATTTGACACAATTCCCCACTCAGGTATTACAAATAAACTCACAAAACTGGGCATAAACCCCTACTTCACCAGATGGATAGCCAGTTGCCTCATGGACAAAGCACATGTGGTTAAAGTGGGTGAATCCAGATTCAGCAAGAAGCCAGTTGCTAGTGGTGTGCCACGGGGCCCAGAGCTGGATCACTCGTGTTCAGAATATACTTCTCTGAAGTCAGGGCTAATGTGGAAGGCCTCTGGATGACAAAGTTTGCTGATGTCTGCAAGCACAGGGCAATCATTGAATCTCCCAGTGATATAGATATCCTTCAGTAGGGTCTAAATCAGACAAATGACTGGTGCCAGAGCCATGGCCTAAAACTAAATGAAAAAAATTCATTATCATACCCTTTTGGAAGTCAAGTACCCCTGCAAACTATAACATCAGTACTGAACCCCTAATAGTAGATTCAGAGGTGAGAGATCTAGGTACTCAGATAGACAGTAGCCTGAACATTGACCATGTGTGTCCACAGTGATGAATAAGTCCTTCTATGTGTCACAACTTATAAGTAAAAGTATAGAATCCAAATCAAAAGACATTATAGACCTGCTATACTCGGCCATCATTATACCAATAATCGAGCACAATGTGCCATTTGGCATTTACTTGACTAGGCACTTACAGCAGATGGAGCTATCTCAGAGGTGCCTCATAAAGAAAATATAAGGTCAAAACAACATGTCCTATGTGGACAGACTAAATGTCTTGTCCCTTTAATCTGTCTCCAAATGACTTTTAAAGGCTGACCTATGCATGACCTACAAGGCAGTCACAAATCCAGCCTTGACAGAGCTGCTACACATCCACAAGTAAAATAGCACAATGATCATCTGATCTACGGATCCAAACTTAGTCAGTGACTCAAACAAAATATGCTGGAGAGACAAATATGTGTTTCAGAGATTCCTTTCCTTTGGAGCAGGTTTCCTATACATGTTTTATGAAGATACCTCTTTGAATATGATTAATATAGTTTATCACAAAATTGATTGTGTGTTATATGACATGCTTTTCCAGGGACAAATTAATCCCGATGAGTTTGGGTTTCTTACAGTTAAACACCCTATTCTTCCTTCAGTTTTCAGAATCCCGAAGATCCATACATTTGTAGTGCCCCCCCCCTATGAGATCCATAGTTAACACGGGTAAATCAAAATCACATACACTTGCTAAGTTTGTAGACATCAAACATAAGGATTGTTTAACCCAGTCTGGGCACTTATTTGTGACTCATGGGATTTTCTTGTGAAATTGAAAGATGTTCATTTTGATGAAGAAATGGTATTTTTAACAATAGATGTCAGTGACTTGTTTAACAGCATTCCCCACACTGTGGGCTTAGAATGGTTCTATGATTTTCTGTTTGAATGTACTGATTTTGGACACAGTGATATTGATGTTATGTACACTTTGATGGACACCATTCTTAGAAACAAGTGTTTTTGATGGACCAATGCTTTCTTTAGAAGAAGGGCATTGCAATGGGGCCACTTATGCCCCCATTTACACTAACATCATTATGGTTGAATGAGAAAGGAAGTTTTTGTTCAAACACTTTGAGGTCCCCCATGGAAGATGTATGTGTGGTTTTTGGACAATATTTTTATTGTATGGAATAGGCCGATGTAGCAAATTTCAGTATTTATTGATGTTTTGAATTTATCATCCTCCATCCTAAGGTTCACCTATTCTGACAATGACACCAACATCAACTATTTAGATGTAGAGATTAGTAACAACGTGCTTAGCCAACATCTTGTCAGCAACATTTAGAGAAAGCCCACTTATTCAAATAGTATGCTGCATTATGAAAGCTGTCATCCTTACCATCAAACAGTGGCATTGTGAAAGGGCAATATGTGAGATTAGTAAGGATGATCTCAGAGGATAAGTAATAGCATAGAGAAGCCCTTAAGTTGCCTGACATTAAAAGTCGGGGATACCCTGAATCTTTAGTTGGAGACATCCAATTAGAAGTTGTTGCCAAAAGAGTAAGTGGTGACCTTAAGCCACTGTTAAGGGGCCATGAGAATGTAGGTGTGTGTATTGTTGCGAAAAAATAAAGGGACAGAATATGTGAATGCATTTATTACAGCATTCAGCAGTGATGTGGAGGAAATCAGGGAGATTCTCAGCAAAAACTGAAGAATTTCTTTCATGTTTTGAGGATACTAAGGCAATTGCCCAGAAAAGTCCAAATGTTTTTAGGAAAGGGAGGACTTTCAAGCAATATTATGAAAATGTAATGTCAGAAGGAGCAACTTCTACACTGAAGAAGTGGGGAACCTTTAAGAGTGTGTTTTGCTCCCAGTGTTGTTACATTTATGTGGGTGATAGTGTATTGGTCAACAAAAGGAAAATTCGATCTGCCTTCCACTGCACATGTAGCATGGTTGATGTGATATACCTTGCAAAGTGTTTAAAGTGTGAAGGATGTTACGTAGGAAACACCCAAAGACATTTAAGGGAGCAGATTTACAAACATGGGCCCAACATCAAAAACAAAAAGAAGAACAATGCAATCTTTAGACATTGCTCAGAATTTCCGAATCATGAGTTTTATTTTTTTGGTTTGGACATTGTACAAAAGAACTCGGGTGGGGAGGGGGTCTTTGGCAAGATCTTATTTGTCTGAGAGAGTTATGTTGGCAGATTAGACTAAAATCTTTAGTACCACCTGGCTTAAATGATAGCCATTCTATTCAAAGTATTTTAAAGTTATGATCATACTATGCTTGAAAGTTCCATTGGATGACTATTGTATTTGATGTTGTTTTTGGTTTTACAAGTTCAGTTGTTTTAAAACTTTGCACATTTTAGAAGATGTGTACCTCCTTAAAGTTAAAAAGGTGTAGCTTATTGAGGAGGTGTGCTGTTAGTTATTGTTTTTTATTGGCTGGGGAAACAAGCATGTGATGTTTCAGTGGGTTTTAAAAACTGCATTATTTTTAGTGTAATCAGATTCTGAAGAAGTCTTTGATATAAGCTTTATAAGTTTATAAGTTTATAAGTTTATATAAGCTTTATAAGTTTGTAATAAACTCTTGGAATTACACTGAGTGTCTCCAAGTAGCATATTTCCAGCTTGCAAGTGTTTTATTATCATAGAAATGATCAACAAAGACATAGGCAACCTTCAGGGACTGAACCCAACACAGTCTGGCTTTGTCAAGGGAAGATCATGACTACTAAATCTGGTGGACTTCTTTGAGAAGGTGACCAAGCAAATGGATGAAGGGAAAAGTGTGCATACTGCCTACCTGGACCAGGCTAAGACATTCAATACAATAACCCACTCAGGTATAGTTAACAAACTCATCAAGCTGGACATAAACCCCTACATAACTCATTGTATTGCCAGCTGGCTCACAGACAGGACCCAAGAAGTCAGGACTGAAGAGACCACCTCTTCGAAGAGACAGGTCCCCAGTCAGGTACCTCAAGGCTCCATGCTATGACTGTTCCTGTTTGGCATATATTTCTTGGAGGTAAATGTTAATGTCAAGGGCTTTTGAATGACTAGTTTTGCAGATGACTGGAAATTACGGGTTATCAAAGATTCCCCCATAACATAAACATCTTACAAGAGGGTTAACCACAAAGAAATGATGTGCCAAAGTCACAGATTAAAACTCAATGCCAAGAAATTCATTATAGTGCCTTTTGGGAAAGCTGCCACTCATGCTAATTACTCCATCAATAAGACACCCTGAGAGATGACCCCGTAGTCGGGGATCTGAGAACATATGTAGACAGTAATATGGTCTCTGACCAACATGTGGCCAAGGCAGTAAGAAAATCATTCTATAATACCCAAATTATAAGTAAGGGCATGGCATTCAAGTCCAAGGAACTCACAATGCCCCTTTATTTTTGGTCCTTATCAGATCCATCATTGCGTATGAGTATAATGCCCCCTTTGGAATGTACCTGACTAGACATACGCAACAGTTGGAATGCCCACAAAGGTTCCTTACCAGGAAAATCCAGGGTATAAACACATTGTCCTATATAGATCACTGTAAAGCCCTGTCTCTATAGTCTGTCTCCGACAGGTTATTGATAGGCGATCTAAGCTTTGCATACAAGGCATGCTTCAATCCAGCTCTGAAGGACCTTTTGCACATTTGCAAAATGACAACCATCAGAACCAAGGATTTAAATTTCCCTGGTGATATAAAGAAAACATATTGTCAAGACAAATATGTGACATTGAGGATCCCCAGGCTCTGGAATAGACTCCACATTCATGTGAAGCTGATTCCATCCCGAAACCTATTTAAGGGCAACCCTGACCAGTGAATGGGAATTGGAAATTTACTCTGGGTCTGATACTTGTGTCTCCGATAGATAGAAGCAGAAATTAGTGCCAGACTAACATACCCCCCACCCATAACCTCCAGAAACATCCTAAGTAACATACCCCCTCTTAATGAAAATTAATGATACATAGGGGCATAATTGAGTTGGACTGTACAGCTAAGCTCATAAAGGACCTGGTGGTCATTAGCCTAGTATATGAACCTATATACATAGGGACATAATTGGGATGGACTGCACAGCTAAGCTTATAAAGGACCTGGTGGTCATTAGCCTAGTATATACATATGAACCTATATACATAGGGGCACCATTGGGCTGGGGTGCATTGCTAGGCTTATAAAGGCCCTGGTAGTCATTAGCTTAGTATACACATATGGACCTATATACATAGGGACACGATTGGGTTGGGATGCATTGCTAGGCTTATAAAGGACCTGTTGGTCATTAGCCTAGTATATACATATGAACCTATATACATAAGGACACAATTGGGTTGGGATGCACTGCTAGGCGTATAAAGACCCTGGTGGTCATTAGCCTAGTATATACATATGAACCTAAATACATAGGGACACAATTGGGTTGGATTGCACAGCTAGGCTTATAAAGGCCCTGGTGGTCATTAGCCTAGTATAAACATATGAACCTATATACATATGGGCAACATTGGGTTGGGGTGCATTGCTAGGCTTATAAAGGCCCTGGTGGTCATTAGCCTAGTATATACATATGAACCTATATACATAGGGGCACCATTGGGTTGGGGTGCATTGCTAGGCTTATAAAGGCCCTGGTGGTCATTAGCTTAGTGTATACATATGGACCTATATACATAGGGGCACAATTTGGTTGGATTGCACTGCTAGGCTTATAAAGGACCTGGTGGTCATTAGCCTAGTATATACATATGAACCTATATACATAGGGGCACAATTGGGTTGGGATGCATGGCTAGGCTTATAAAGGACCTGGTGGTCATTAGCCTAGTATATACATATGAACCTATATACATAGTGGCACAATTGGGTTGGGATGCATGGCTAGGCTTATAAAGGACCTGGTGATCATTAGCCTAGTATATACATATGAACCTATATACATAGGGACACAATTGGGTTGCAATGTACTGCTAGGCTTATAAAGGCCCTGGTGGTCATTAGCCTAGTATATACCTATGAACCAATAAACTGCAGTGTACTGCATTCCTTAGTACTGCTGGGGAAGGAGCCATAAAGATCATTTAATTATTTTATTTTTTTCTTGAAGAGGAAAATCAAATAGCAGAACTTGAAGAACACATCAGTAATTATTGCCAACCAGAAGTGTAACTAGGATGGGGTACAGGGACACCTGCCCAAGAAGCAGTCTGTCAGGGGCTCAGTCAGGAGAACTGTATCACTGTGTGGCAGTCTGAATGAATGTGGAAAGCCACGTGTTACATTTGTAGCATGTGGTTTGCTACTAATATTCTGAAAGAAAAACTTTTCATTTGTTTTTCAAGATTTTCTGTACCTACCTCAGAAATCAGATGACTATTTCTGCTAATTGACTTGGCGGACAAAATCTTTTGTTTTGTTATGTTGTAGAGGGATTCCAGATCAGGAGGCTACACTGCATACCCAAACAATTACCTAAAGCACTGTTG
>NC_056729.1:1658921222-1658936222 GCF_019279795.1 Protopterus annectens
AAACTGCAGTCCACATTGTAGCTTGCTACAGATCCCCCACCATGCCTCAAGATTCTCACTACACCTTTCTAAACATACTGAAAAAAATTAAGATACAACCAAGCACCCTAATACTGGGTGATTTCAACTACTCTGCCATTAACTGGGAAAAATAATCGGGTACCAACTCCTTTTCCCAAAGGTTCTTGGAATTCATAAATTCCAATGCCCTGTATCAAATAATCAATTGTCCCACCAGGGGGCTCCAATATCCTAGACCTGGTCATTACCAACATGGGAGATAGATGGTCCATAAAAAACGTGTCCAAAGAAGTAACAGTCAAAAAAACATACGCAAGCTGGAGAAACCACTTTATGAAAACACAGCAAAAAATACAGCAAAGCTTTCAGGCATAAAAAACCCTTCTTCAGTGCATTACAAATTACAAATGAAAAGCATACTGAATTTATAGAGGGTCATCATCACATGACCAGCAGCCCATTGGTCATATGACATACATACAGAAATTAAAATAAAATTATTTAAAAATTCATATTAAAACATATATCATTGCAATACATATATTACTTCAATTTAGTGTGTTGTAAATATTTAAGAACAGGTTTTAGAGTAACAACATCATTAAGTCCTGGTGATTGATCTGCCGCTAGCCTAATTATCCATTCATATTCCTTTAATTCGAGTATATTATTAATGTCACCTCCACGTGTGGCATTAAATATACTGATCCCAAGGATATTGCCAATATCCTGGCAGATTGATTTAGTGCCAACTTCACCCCCTCTCACCCCCTAAAGGGTCCATCTCAATACCAAAAGATTACCAAATTCTGGTAATCATGGCCACACAGGTAGAAACCGCACTCTCCAAAGCTAATAATACAGCATCCATGGGACCAGAGGACATCCCAGGCTGTGTACTACATGAACTACAAAATGAACTGGCACCTCACCTAAGTGTCATGTTTAATCATAGCCTCACCTCAGGCTTCATGCCCACTGAGTGGCACACAGCTACAGTTATCACACTCCACAAGGGGGATCCACCTTGGATCCCGGGAACTACCATCCCATCAGTCTGACGAGCCTGATATGCAAGGGCATGGAATGCATTATCATGGAACTTATAAACAAAGACATTGGCAATCTTCAAACACTGGAACCCACCCAGTTTGGGTTTGTGAAGGGCCGATCTTGTCTCCTGAACCAGACTGACTTCTTTGAATCAGTCTCCAGAGCTATGGACGAGGGTAAGGCGGTCCACACAGCCTATCTGGACATTGCCAAGGCCTTCGACACCATCCCCCACTCTAGAATCATAGATAAACTTACTAATCTGGGCATAAATCCCTGCATCACTCGATGGGTTGCCAACTGGCTTACTGACAGAACCCAGACTGTAAAAGTAGCTGACTCCAAATCTAGCTCAAGACAAGTGACAAGTGGAGTACCTCAGGGTTCAGTCCTGGGACCACTCTTGTTTGGCATCTACTTCTCTGAAGTACAGGCCAACACTAAGGGACTCTGGCTAACAAAGTTCACAGATGACTGCAAACTGGAAGCCATTATTGAATCCCCAAATTATGTGGATATTCTACAAAAGGGCCTTACAGAAACAGATGCCTGGTGCCAGAGCCATGGGCTCAAACTTAATGCCAAGAAATGTATAGTTATCCCCTTTGGCAAAAAAAAAACATGTACCTATGAATTACCACATAGGTGGCAGTACACTAAACATTGAAAGTGTGATGATAGACTTAGGGACACAGGTGAACAGTGGTCTCACTTTCGATAACCACATCGCCACAACAGTCAGGAAATACTTCTATGTGGCACACCTCATCACTAAGGGCTTTTCATCCAGAAAAATGATGTCATTGTCCCACTGTACTCATCCCTCATTAGACCCATTATAGAGTATAATGCCCCTTTTGGTATGTACCTCACAAGACATCTGCAACAGCTGGGAAGGCCACAGAAATACCTCACTAAGACAATCAGAGGCCTAAAGCAGATGCCATATGCTGACCTTCTAAAAAAACTCCAGCTATACTCTGTGGCATATCGTCTACTCAGAGGCGATCTCTGCTTAACATATAAGGCCACGTCAAACCCTGAGCTGTTGGACATGCTCCACTTAAAGAAGTCCCAATCCCTCAGAGCCACATGCTCCAGGAATCTAAACCTTGTCATCACAATGAACAAAACATGCTGGAGGGATAGGTTCCTGATCCAGAGACTCCCCATACTCTGGAATAGACTGCCCATACATGTCAAGCAGAGCACCTCCTTGACCCTCTTAAAAAGGAAACTTGATGATAGGATGGGATATAGGAAATTCACCCCGGGGATCATGTCAGTAGCCCTGCTAGACAGGGGTCCAGAGAAGTAAATATTGCGGGAAGAAATATACAGGGAATTGTTATGGCTAGGCTTGTATAGGCCAATAGCCTAGTACCAACCTATAAACCTGTGAACCTATATATACATATATATATATATATATATATATATATATATATATATATATATATATATATATATATATACATATACATACACACACACACACACACACACATATACATATACATACACACACACATATACATAATATAGATAGAATAGATATATAGAATTTTATATAGAGAGAGGAAGAGATAGCTACATGGATAGCTATACATAGTATACATAGAGGTATATATATATATATATATATATATATATATATATATATATATATATATATATATATATATATATATAGATCTACTTCAGTAGATCGAACTTTTAAATGTTCAAAGACAATATGGCGGAGACCATAACATTGAACATTTAAAAGTTTGAAAACTGAAGCAGAAACAAAAAAAAGAAAAAAAACTAAACCTGCGTACCAGGGAGGCAAGAACCCCTGCACCCTCCACATGGGGGGTATACCCTCCATACCCCCATTACTTAAATATACCAACTGCAAGATCGCACTACATTGCAGAAAGGGAAATCTTCCCATTCCGTACTGTACGCGGATCTCCATTCAGTCAATTCGAACTTTTAGAAGTTTGATCATATGGTCTTGGCCATATGAGGTTTGAACTTTTAAAGGTTTGATCTACTGAAGGGTACATATGTGTATATATATATATATATATATATATATATATATATATATATATATATATATATATATATATATATGTGTATATATATATATATATATATATATATATATATATAAATAAATATGTATATATGTGTGTGTGTGTGTGTGTGTGTGTGTAGAGAGAGGGAGATAGTGGCATACATGTCTTTTAATGTGTGATGCAGTAGAAAGTAACTAAAATGAATAAAAGTAAATAAGCGCTTTCGCTTGCTGCTGGCAAGCTTCTTCAGATCTTCTTTAATGTGTGTAAATTGTAACTTTTGTCTTTAAAGTAAGGTAAGCATGGCTCTGAGATGCAAGAGACAGATTCTTTACTGAATCTCCTGTCATTTGGGTTTGAAAAGTGGTCCCACCACTAGAAGAGCCACACAGAGAGTGGTAGGACTGTAAGGGTGTGGCCCACTTGCCTGTCCCATGAGGGAGAGAGGGGTTATGTATATGCAGGGCCACACTGGGCAGTGGATGGATACTGAGAAGGTCACTTCCCATTCCTCATGGGGTGGGCCAAGGATGCATGTAGGGACCACTTGCTTCCTATTGCATGCATCTCCCCTTCACCTCACAATGTGCATGTGTTAGGGATGGTAAAAGCAAAAGAAGAAAAAATCTGTCTCAACCAACCCTTGCCCTAATGGTGGGGATCAAATTGAGTGAGTGAATGTGTAGCGAGCTAATGAGCTACAGATAGCGGTGGTAATTGACTGTGTTGGATAGGCTAATGGAAAAGCTAATTGTCTATTAGCTTTATGTATAAAAGGCCATATTCTGATAACAGTAATTTAAGAAATTAAGTCTTGATGGTGAATGGTCATCGTGACTAAAGCAGGGACTCTGCCACAATTTTCATCATTCTTGGAGTTGGGTGAGTGGCCCATTATGAGCCTATTTTGAATGTGGCATGAAGAAAGACAAGTTGAAGAGTTTGTGTATTGCTGGAATGAGAGCTTAGGCAAGGTCTGCAGCTGTGAACTCTAGCCAAATTGTTAGAAGCACTGTGAAGTACTCAGCATAGAATGAATAAAATCAGTAGAGGTACAGCTCAGAAGAGTACTAATGTCAGCGGCACAGCAGGTAGCATACTTGCCTTTGGAGCATAAGGCCGTGGGCTTTATTCCCTCACCAGGTGGATGAATTGCTGACACTGCAGTGTAGCATAAAGATATGCTGCACAACTGAATGTGTCATTCTTCATATGAGACATTAAACCAAGGCCCTATCTGGCTGAGTTGGTGGTAGCTCAGGTCAATGTAAAAGATACCATGGAACTTATTAAAATGAGTAGGAGTCCTTTATTTCAATACTAATTTCCATAATACATAAATAAAGAATTCATAAAATAAATAATTCAGCTATTGCAAAATACAATAATAAATAACAGATAAATAAAATAATCAAAACATTCTATCTAATTTTCTTTTCATATACAAGACAGAACAAAAAAATGCTATTAAGTCCTCATGCAACACATCCTTTTTGCCATAACCTAAATGTTATCTTCTTACTACCTATTTTATCATAAGTCTTATTAAATACTTCAGTAGTTTTTGCTTGCAAAATTTGAAATACTATTGCTATGTATACTTTATCGTTCATATTTACCTTTGTTACCTTTTCTCATTCATATACTCCATATACAATATTTTCCATTCTTATATCTACCAAACAATCTCATTTTGTTTCTTTAATTCTTCCAATACTTTCTTTACCTTTCAACACTTAAGCTAAACATGTTCTACATTCCACAGCTTTATATTTCATTCCTTGTATCATTGGTAATTTTTTAATCGTTAATCTCCATGTAAAATCCTGTCTATCTTCTTAGGATGTCAATCTTTTCCTCCTTTTCTTAATGGCATCTTTTATTTCTTAACTTAAATTTATCCAAGACCAAATATACCATTTTTTCCCATAATGTCTTCATACCATACCACTGTTTTATTTGTAATTATATTAATATCTATCTTCATACCATACCACTGTTTTATTTGTAATTATATTAATATCTATCTTCCTTTCCATTATTTCTTTCCACTCTCCTTTCTGCTTTTGCTTTTCTTTTCTTTCCTGCCACGACCTCCTATATTTTACTTTTAACATCTTAATAGTTGCATTTTCTCCTTCATATTTTTTCTTTTCAAAATCTTATATAAACCTAATGGTAACAAAAAACAGGATTCTTTAAATTCAAACACTCCTCTTCTTTATTATATATGATTCCTCTTTTAAATGGGTTCATTCTTGACCCCCACCAAAAGCAAAAAAAAAGTTTGTATAATTTATTTTTCTAGATTTTCGTGGCAAAGGATAACTGGGCTTAAATAACTTAATTTACCAAAAATATATGCATTAATTAGATATATTTGTTTCTTAAAACTCAAGTTAATGATTCTTTATAACATGATTCCTGTATTTGCATAACATATTCTGTCCATTGATCTTCCATATCTTTACAACTTTACAAACAATAACAAGACTCTTAATCTTCTTACTATTGAAATACATTCCTGATTTGTTTAACTATTTTACTGAAACCTTTACGTTTACATTTATTAATTAGTCTACATTACCTACATACCCCCTTCCCTGTTTATTACCTTAAGACAAACCCAGAGTTAATAAATTTTACTGGTGGCAGGCACCATTTTTAAAACTACAATCCAATCTGCTACAGGCCCCATGAAGGCTCAGTGTCTCTCCAGTAAGTGTTTTATAACTGTAAATCCCTATTTTTGTTGAATTGTATTAGACATTTTACAACTGTATATGTTTATGTTGAATTGTGTTAGACATCTAATATGATTTATGCTTTATTATTAGATGTTACTATGGCATGCTAGCATTTGTATGCACCAATTTGTTTTTAGTATAATAGTATGTATGGTCTATTTTCATAGCTGCACCTTGTTATTCATGTAATTGTGTTGTGTGTAGACAGCTCATACTGGTGTCTAATTATTTCTATATAATTGTGCTGTTACTGGTGGATAGAATCACATTAGAGAACCACAACAGATTGCTGCTCGCTATATTTTTATCTGTGACTGCATAACTGTTTGGGGTTTCTTTTCTAATGTTCTTCCAATTGGCTCAGTATCTGCATATACTAAGTAGTTGGTGCATGGCATTGTCCTGCATGCGGTAACTATTTGCTCTGTGTGTTTTTTATAATCTTTATAATATCTATTTACCATCTCAAAAGTGCTTACTCCTCTCTGTACTCTTCTTTTCTAGACCTAACACCACTCTTAAGTATTCAACTGCAGTACCTCCTTTAACATTTTTGTAGGAAAAGTGCAGTCCAGGTCTGAACTGTCTGCAAACAGCTACAGTTAACTTTGAGTATGTGTCTACCTGTTTGAACCAATATTCATTTTCCCTGAGAGCACTCTGCTTTGGTTGTAAGCAGCCCCCCCCCACCACACACACACACACACACACACACACACACACACACACACACACACACACACACACACACACACACACACACACACACACACACACACACACACACACATCTTCCACTTTCTCTTATTCACTTCTGTTAGCAAATAGTATCCATAACTGATCAATACTGTGTGTTTGTAAATTTAAACTATGACCACAGTAGCCTACTGATACAAGGTTATCCTGTTTTTCCACCTGAGAAATTAAGAAATGACTTACAGTTTCAGAGCAGTCCTTGGTCAATTGTGATTGTTTCTTAACACATACTTGTCTTTGCTTTGTGATTGTTTCCAGCCCCTTCATACGACCAACTAACAGGGTCTCTACCCGCTCGCTCCCCACCCTGCCCCTATTCCTCCCACCTCCAGTGGTCCCAGCTTTATTGCACTCAAACCCCTCCCATCTTTCTAATAGCTAACCACAGCACTAACAACACTACCTCCTCCATCTTTCCACTACTATCACACCTCCTCAACTAACATGTACAAGCATACCTTTCCTATGCTCACTGCATGCACTCTCCTTGCATATCTTACATCCTACCAAAGCTCCATCATTCCCCCACTCAACCACTACCACTGTACTACTACTCACACCACCACTCATGTCTCACCCACACTCAGCTCCCCTCCCACCAGCTCAAGAACCATCCCTATGCACCCCCACATATTCTACCAACTATATTACTCAAACATAAAGCATCCCTACAACTTAACATAGTAATCCTCCCACCATACCTATTACCCACAGAGCACAATCATAAAGTTTCCCTTATAAACAAACACATTCAAAAACTGAGAAAACTAATAATCTCATGCTTATCAAAACTAGCCCTAAGTGGAGACATCCACCCCAACCCTGGCCCTACCATATCCAACCCCAATCTTCATAATCAGACTAGAAACCTCAACTTCTCCCATATTACAGCCAATAGAAAGCCAAGTGACTTCCTTCTACTATGCCTAAATATTAGAAGTATATCCAACAAAGTCCATGAACTCCATGCCACCATAGATTTGTACTCCCCAGATATAGTCATCCTGACAGAAACCTGGCTAAAACCTCACATTACCAGTGAGCAAATACTCCCTACAGGTTACGGCATACTAAGAGTAGACCGGCTAAATAAAAAAGGAGGTGGTGTAGCTATAATATTTAAACAGCATCTAAACATCCAGATCTTAAAATCATCAGCTCCACAAATAGGCAATGAAGAAATAATATATACCAACCTCAAAATTAACCAGAACAAAACCATCAACATAATTGGATGCTACTTCCCACCTGGCCAAAACATCCCTCCCATAGAAAACCTCCTCAGCTGGTCTACCCACCATCTCCCCCAAGAAACTATCATCTTAGGTGATTTCAATATTGACTGTCAATCCTGTTCTAGCAACAATCAACCCATCATGTACACCTTCATGGCTTCACTCAACTAGTCCAGTCACCAACCAGGATAAATAAAAACTCCACCAGGCACACTACCCTGGATTGGATACTAGTCAGTAAGAGCCCCCAGTCATATATAACAGGTTGCTTATCAGATAACCTCAGTGATCACTACCCAACATTCCTACTCAAAAAATACCTATACCAAGCTAAACCTGTCATCTACCGTCAAATACGTAAAAAACTAAACTTTAACCCACTCACATTCATCTCATCCCTCAAAGAATGTAACTAGCATCCTCTAAAGTACCTCAGTCTAGATGACGCAGTTGAAATTTTTAATACTACCTTCCTGAACATCCTTAATTACCATGCCCCCATAAGATTTTCCAGAACCAAAGCACAACCCTCCCCATGGCTACAGAAAACCACTAAGTCAGAAATGAAAAACAGGGATAAAGCCTGGGAGCACTGGCGCAAAACCAAAACCTCCTCAACTAGACAGAAATTCCTAGAACTACGCAATAGAGTCAACAAGCTGATAAAACAGGACAAATCACAATACTACCAGTCTGCCCTAGACTCCTCACAACACAGCCCCAAACAGTTCTGGTCCTCCATAAACTCCATCCTCCACCCAGGTAAAGTCAGTACCCCTCCTCCTAACATCCCTCACTCCTCAGAAAATATTGCTACCTCATTCAACACACACTTCACCCAAACCATACTATCACTAGCTAAACAACACAACCCCCCTCCCCTCCAACGCACACCTTCAACTAGTAATCTCCCCACTGCCTTCTCTTTTTCTCCTGTACCTACCTCCAACATAAAAAAAAACTCTTAACTAAACTTAAACCCACCAAATTAGCAGCAGACAGCCTCCCAAGTGAATACTACAAATCGCAGCTGATGCTCTGGCCTACCCAGTATCCATCTTGATTAACCAATCTCTGTCAGAAAGTTACGTTCCCACACTGTGGAAAGTATCACATATAATTCCCCTCCACAAAGGCAGACCCTCCACAGAACTAACCAATTACTGCCCCATAGCTATTCTCTCTCCACTCTCCAAAATACTAGAGAGATGCATACACTCTCAGGTCTCAGACTACCTCCTTAGTAACAACCTCCTTTCCAGTACTCAGCATGGTTTCTGACCAAACCATAGCACCACCACTGCCTTACTCTCCTTTACTAACACTATCCTTCAGCATAAAACAATGGCTGTCTCTCCTCTGCTACTTTCCTAGACCTATCTAAAGCATTTGACATGGTCCCACACAAACAACTTATCTCTGTCCTCAATAACCTATCCTTCTCACAATCAGTCACCAACTGGTTTCAGAGTTACCTGTCTGACCGCCAACAATCCGTTGTATGGCAGAATGACATATCTCCCCAACTACCTGTCTCCATAGGGGTTCCCCAAGGATCTATCCTTGGATCCCTACTCTTCTCGGTTTACACCAATAATCTAGCCTCTGCCACCAAACATGGCACACTCATACAATACGCAGATGACTCAACCATCATCTGCTCAGCCCAGTCCCTACCAAAACTGCAAAAAGTCACACAGGAAGCCTTTTCCTCTGTTGAAACATGGTTATCCGATGCCCGATTAATACTCAACCCAAACAAAACTAAACTACTCATCTTCCAACCCACCAAACATACTCAAAACAACATTCACTTTAACATCACGGCAAAAGACAACACCACTATATACCCAAGTGAACACACCAAATTGCTAGGAGTGGAAATAGACAATAAACTAAAATTTGACATTCACATATCCATGACTATAAAAAGTCCACAAAAACTAGGAGTGTTATACAGAAATAAGCAATTTCTCACCAAAGCAGCAAAGATTTCAATAGCAAATTCCCACCTTATCTCCACCCTACTTTATGCCTCTCCAATATATACCAACCTAAGGCAATGTGATCTAAACAAGCTAGAGACCTGCTACAACAAAATCGCCAAATTCACCACAGGGGCATCCTACCATAGTCACCACTGTCTCTCACTTGCTGAACTGGGCTGGCTTGAACTCCCTCACCTCCTTCAGTGGTATCAACTCTCACTCGCCCACAAACTAGTAAACCATCCACTAAATGTCCCATCCCTCCAGAATCTACTTCAACCCTATCGCACCACCAGACCACTAAGATTCAGCAGCAAAAATCACTTGCAGGTCACTAAAGCCAATAACTCTGCTGGTGAAGCACTATTCTCTTGCGCCATAGCCAAATTATGGAACTCACTCCCACCCACAATTACCTCCATAACATCATGCACCCACTTCAAAACTTTACTAAAATCGCAACTAAAAACATGCTGGCTATGCCCTTGCAACTCCCACTCTAATATCATCCACCCCATCCAACCACTACCTTTCTTTCCACTCCACTAACTACCTTGATTATAGCAAGCTCAGATGCTCATAAGCCAGTACTTATTATACAGCACAAACTTCTTCTTGTAACATTTGTTAATGTCTGGTATGCACTTCACAGATAAAGATTCTAGTTGTCTACTGATGTACTATGTTCTTCATCTGTAAATATGTTGTAAGTAATTGCTATGTAAATTGTTAATCACTATGTAATCCAATGTAAATACTGTCTGTTTATTTTAACTGTGGAGCTTTTCTCCCCGGGCCTCCACTGAAAATGTACCTACGTCCAGTCGGACACTCCCGGTCAACAAATTTAAATAATTAAATAAATAATAAATAAACATAATCAAGATACCTTTCACCAATTGTTAATACCTCGGTCAACCAAATTATATTTTGGCTACAAAAATTACATTATCAGCATACATCATCATCATAGAAAATTTTACGTTACCTCCATATTCACATGTACCTTTTTTCATGTCTCTTAATACTAGATTTTAGCAACATTCCTCCATCCATCTATCCACAACCCCCTTTTCCCATTTTTGCAAATGGGCTTATGGTGTCACTTCAACAGTGACAATCATTCACTTACAGCAACTAACAAACAACTAAGATGACATTTTTGTCTTGCTCCTCTTTCTGTTTCTGTTGTTTCCCTAATCCAACCATTTACTATAATACTGCCATACTTTTTTTCATATGCCATATTAAATAATCTAATTGTTCACCTCTGCATATTCTGTGAGTTGAGGGATTCATAACGGTTACCAAAAAGTGTACACCATGTGTACACTTTATGAATCCTTTCTGAGTGAATAGTCATCAAAAGCACTGTGCTAGGATTATTCATGAATTCACATAGTGCACATTTTGTGGTAATCTTCTTTCTAAAATATCACACAATTGCTTTCTTAAAGTATTATTTTAAACTTTCTCAGTATCTGTTCCTATTACTATAACTTCTTTTCCTTCCTCTTTAATAACACAAACTATATATTTTACAATCATTAACATTTAATTCATTGTTTTACCTGTTTTCCCACATATTCCTTCTTTCTACTTATCACCTAAAATCTTGTCCATCCTTATTTGCATTATTTTTATTAATATGTTGGTCTCCAATTATCTAATATTGCATTTTCTCATTTCGTCCATACTTCTACAGATTTTATAACCTAACCAATCTAAAAAGGGAGAAGAGTTTTCTTTAACCATTTTGAACCTGTTTTCTAACTCTTCTAAATGTATTTTGTATTTAAAAGTTCATTCTACTCCTCTGTAAACTTATTACACTCCCATTCTACCTTATCCTGTTTCCTGACTTCTTTATATTTATTTTTTAAAACTTAACCATCTTTTTCAACTTAATCCTACTTGTGTACTATATAACCTTTTTCAGTTTGGCATGTTCCATTATCACATTATTTATATTCTTTTCAAGAAATGGAGAGATTTCTTCTGTTTCCCTTGTACTTAGACTATTGCTTCTTTAATAAATCCATAATTTTCTTTTTTTTATTCATACAACACTTTTCCATGTCTTATATATATATATATATGTGTGTGTGTGTGTGTGTGTGTGTGTGTGTGTGTCTGTGTATACACTGTATATATATATATATATATATATATATATATATATATATATATATATATACACACACATATATATATATATATATATATATATATATATATATATATATATACACACACATATATATATATATATATATATATATATATATATATATATATATATATATATATATATATATATACACTTTTTATATCCACTGTATACACACACACACACACACACACACACACACACACACACACACACACACACACACACACACACACACACACACACACACACACACACTCCTGTCTACCTGATGAATCTGGGCATCTTGGGGCAATGCAGCAATTGCCTCATGTACACAGACAACCCTCTCCTACCACCCAACACTACAACCTGTGAGAGATGCACTTATATAACCAAACTGGAAGCAAAGCCCTCTTCACCCAAGACTGAACTAGACAGTGAAGAGGAGAAGGTAAACACTTGCACCACACCACACTCATCACATAGTCCCTCAAAACCTGCACCATCAAAATACACACATAGAAACACAAAACACACACCTACATTTGTGGAGGCTCTCAAAAAAAATCTACCCAAGCAACAGGGACCACCAAAGCAGAAACGCAAGCAACCTCCACCCCCCAACACAAACCAAATGACACATAGCCCTCAAACTCAGTGTGCCACTCAACCACAGCCCATAAGGCATAACAACATACCTAACACTCTAGTCATAGGTGACTCTATAGTCAGGCACACTGATGTTCCACTCACCAGGCTAAACAAGGAGAAAGTCACTGTCAGCTGCCTGTCAGGTGCGAAGATCTGCCACAAAACGCATGCACACAGGTCACTCCACAGCAAGTACAAATATGACTCTGTCATTGTCCATGTTGGTGTGAATGACCTGAGACGTACTTCCCTGGACTACATGAAAAGAGACATGGAGGAACTTTCTGATCTTGTAGCCCAGGCAGGTATGACCCTAGCCCTGAGTAGCATCCTGCTGTCACCCAGAATGATACCACAGTAGAAGGACAAAATGATTGACTTCAACAACTGGCTAAGCTTCTGGTGTCATTCTAAGGGGATCCAGTATCTGTCTGCCTGGGATGACATGATCGACAAACCACGATGCCTTGCCAGAGATGGCCTGCACCTATTGCCCTTGGGATTCTGGATACTGGCTAAGGCTCTTGCCACCCCTATAGTGCCTTTTTTAAGCAAGATTCAAATGAAAAATTCACCACTGTAACAGGTACAAGCAAGCAAAATCTGAGGGTAATGCTACTCAGTGCTAGAAGTCTAAACCTCAAAATGCACTCACTTGAGGCAATCCTTAAAATGGAGAACATCGACATCTGTGCAGTGACAGGGACCTGGTTCAAGCCTCCAGAGAGCACCTCTGCTTTACCAGGCTATAATTCATACCACACCTTTTGGCCACCTAACTTGGACCAAAGCACTAAAGGCAGAGGCGTGTCCATATTCATTAGGAATACCCACACCTCCAGGCTAGTTGCTCAGCATAATGCATCTGAGTTTATCCAAGTGCAGCTAACTTTGTGCAAGACCGCAATGCAAATTGTAGCTTGCTACAGATCCCCCACCATGCCCAGGATTCCCACTCCTCATTTCTTGATACAATGGAAAATATTAGGGTACAACCTTACACCCTAATAATGGGAGATTTCAACTACCCCACCATTAACTAGGAAAACTACTCATGTACCAACTCTTGCACCCAACATTTTCTGGAATTCATAAATTCCAATGCCTTGGTTCAACTTATCCACACCCCCACCAGGGGCAGCAATATCCTAGACCTGGTCATTACCAACATGGGCAACCGGTGTTCCAACCAGAGGTCAATTCCTCATTGGTCAATTCCGAACACAAGCAAATCACACTAGACATCCACATCCCAGCCCCACCCCCATTAGGGGAAACCACCATAAAAAATTTCTCCAAAGCCAACTTCACGCTTCTTAAGACAGAAGTGGCAAACTTCACGGCACCCATGCTGATGGACAATAGAGATATGACTGCTGAATCCTATACAATTGCACTTCATAAGCACTTACACGAGTACATGGATCGTGCAATCCCGAACAGAACCAAGATGCTATCCTCCAAAAAAGGAAGCCAATCTGGTGGCCCCCTGCTATAAACAAACTCTACAACAGAAGAAAGAAACTGTTGGAAAAAAGAGTAAAATCCCATGATTGGAGGAACCCTGTGGTAAGCCTCAGTAAGAAGCTGAGATCCCTCATAAAATCCTTCAAAGCTAGTTACGAAAACAAAATCACCACTGATTCTAAAGACAACCACATAGCATTCTATAGCTATGTCAGGAATCTCAATGGCAACACTCAGCTCTGCTCTGAGTTACAGCACAATGGCACTAAATATACAGAACCAACTGATATTGTCAACATCCTGGCAGATAGGTTCAGTGCTAACTTTACCCCTCTCTCATCCCCTAAAGGGCTCATCTCTATACCGGAAGAATGCAAAGTACCTGTAATCATGGCGGCAGAGGTAAAAAACACACTCTCCAAAGCCAAGAACACAGCATCCATGGGACCTGACAACATCCCAGGCTGCGTTCTACATGAACTACAGAATGAATTGGCACCCCACCTAAGTACCATGTTCAATCATAGCCTCACCACAGGCTTTGTGTCAACTGAATGGTGCACAGCAACAGTTATCCCACTCCACAAAGGGGGAGCCACCAAGGACCCCGGGAACTACCACCCCATTAGCCTGATGAGCCTGGTCTGCAAGGCTATGGAGCGTATCATCATGGAACTTATAAACAATGACATTGGTAATCTCCAAACTCTGGACCCTACCCAGTTCGGGTTTGTAAAAGGCTGATCATGTCTCCTAAACCTGATAGACTTATTTGAAGCAGTCACCAAAGCTGTAGATGAGGGTAAGTTGGTACAAACAGCCTATCTAGATCTCGTCAAGGCTTTCAACACCATCCCCCACTCT
>NC_056729.1:1658941222-1659027627 GCF_019279795.1 Protopterus annectens
GGACAAACCCTCCTACTCCTGCTAGGATATTATCTACCAGCCTCTGGAAAGTTGCTGGGGTAGACTTCATCCCAAAGGGCATCTTTGTGAACTCATACAAGCCAAAAGGAGTCACAAACGCTGACTTCTCTCTAGCACTGGGAGTCAAGGGCACCTGCCTGTAACCCTTGGTAAGATCAATGGTGGTAAGATACTTAGCCCCACCCAGCTGCCCTATGGCCTCATCTGTCCTAGGCATGAGTTAAGCATCAGACTCTGTGTGATTATTTAATTTCCTATAATCCACACAGAACCTGGTGCTACCATCCTTCTTTGGCACCAGCACCACTGGGGAGGCCCAGGGACTGTTGGACTCTTGAATCACCCCAGTTTCAACATCTCCTGTACCTCTTCCCTCAGAGTCTGTCTGACTCTCTCAGGTACCCTATAAGGGGCCTGCCTAATAGGCCTTTGGGGTCCTGTATCCACCTGGTGCTGCACCAGGTGGGTGCACTCTGATTTCCCAGTAAACATGTCCCCAAATTCCTGCAACACTGCTTGGATTTCTCAAACCTGGGTAGAAGATAGCTGCTGGAACATTGCTACCCCTTCCACCAAGGTGTCAGCCCAAGCCTCACTGAGGAGATCAGTCCCCAGATCTCCCTCAGACTCCTCCTGCAATCCACTGCAAATGCTCAGCACAAGGGCTTCCCTATCATGGTAAGGTTTCATCATGTTAACATGGTACAATTTGTGCCCCTGCGATATGCCTAACACTTCTACCATGTAATTAACATCACTTACCTTTCTTACTACCTTGTAGGGTCCCTCCCAAGCTGCTTGCAGCTTGTTGTGTCTGTCAGGAATAAGAAACATTACCTGCTGCCCCACAGCATACTCTCTATCTCGAGTATTCCTGTCATACCACACCTTTTTCTGTCGTTGGGCTTCTGCCAGGTTCTCCTGGGCCAAGCCCATGAGTTCTCTGAGCCTTGTGCTGAGGTTTAGGACATATGCCACATCAAACTCCTTGTGAGACTCGCACTCACCTTCCCACTCATCTCGAATGAAATCTAGAGGTCCCCTCACCCTATGCCCATACAGCTACTCAAAGGGTGAAAATCCTGTGGATTCCTGGGAAACCTCTCTGCAAGCAAACAACAGATGGGGAAAATATTTGCCCCACTCTCTCTTAAACTGATCTGCAAATGGCCGTAGCATGGACTTGATTGTAGAGGTATCCTCTCAACAAGACCATTAGTCTGAGGATGGTAGGGGTGGTCTTCATGTGCTTCACCCCACAGAACATCCACAGACACGCCAGCAGGTCTGACATGAAATTGGCACCTTGGTCAGTCAGTATTTCTTTTGGGAAACCCACCCTGCTGAAAATCTCTAACAAAGCATTTGCCACCTTTTCTGCCACAATGAAGGACAAAGCCACTGCCTCAGGGTATAGTGTAGCATAATCCACTATCACTAGGATATACTTTTTCCCTGCAGAACTTCAGGTACTCAGAGGACCCACAATATCCATAGCTACTCTCTGAAATGGCTCCTCAATCACAGGCAAAGGCATCAAAGGAGCTCTCACCTTGTCTCCTGCCTTGCCTCCCTTTTGGCAATGCTCACAGCTCCTGCAGTACCCTGTTACATCTCTGGAAATTCCAGGTGAATAGAAGATCTGCATAATATGCCTCTTTGTATGTTTTATGCCCATATGACCTGCAAAGGAAATATCACGGGCTATGGCTAGAAGCACCAGATGGTAGGCTCAAGGTACTACCAACTGCTGTACTCTCTCACCTTCTAGTCCTCCCTCAGGGGTCCACTCTCTGTATAGTATCCCTTTGTCCCAGTATACAGACTCCCCCTTTCCTTGAGAATCAGGTGCCTCCCTAGCTAACTGCCTCAGGCCTTGCAATGTAGGGTCTGAGAGCTGAGCCTATCTCAATTCTCTCCTTGTAACTCTTCCCAGCTCACCTTCCACAGGAAGTCTGGCATCCTCTGACAGTGGTGCCTCACTGTCAGCATGGGTACTACTACTCACCTCTACCTTTGCAGTCACTCTGTCCAAGGGAACATCAGTACCTGCAAGCAGCTGTGCCTCACATTGTCTCACTGCTACAGAGTAGCTCCCTTCCTGAAGTAACCACCTCAGCAGTCCTGGCTGCAAGTATGCAGTCTGTCTAGGTCTCCTCCAGGCTACCAGACCCACATGCTTGTCTCCTAGCCTTACTGCGTGTAACTGCATAAGCACATGGTACTGCCTCATCCAAATTCTTCCCTCTCAGGACATCTGCCGGATGGTAGTTCCATACCCCTGTTGTCTCAAAACAACCTACTATTGGCATTTTGTCTTTCCCACTTACTGGCTCCCTCACCTTTGGTTCCCCACCTTGCCTCCGTGGACACCTGTATGCCACATGGCCCCACTGGTTGCATTCAAAACATTTAACCCTAGCTCCTGGACATGTACCTGGACTAATGGCTTCCCTTGCTACTGGCAGATTCTTTTGTGGCAGTCTGTGCTGCCCACCATGGGTTCCTTTAGACCCATGAGCAGTACTGGGGGTCCCCTTCCTGTGCAGGACTGGCCTGATTCTCAGGTATAGGTCTCCCTTCTTCCCCAACTCATTTGAAGTAGCACATTGTCGATCAGATAACCAGATCATCATGTCCTCAGGCAAAGTGCTAAGGGCTTCTTCTCTCATCAAAAGATCTGCCAGCCCTTCAAAAGTGGTGACCTGACATCCACTCACCCAGCTATGAAAATAAGTGCTCAGTTCAGCAACATATTCACATACATTTTCATCTGTTGTGCGTCTATGCTCACAAAACTTTTTCCTATACATTTCAGGTGTTAGCTTAAAACATTCAGAAATAATTTCTTTACATCAATATAATCAAAACAGACAGAGTCAGGCATTTTTGATAAAAAAGTTACAGCTTTCCCAGATCTCCGCCTAGCTGGCTAGCTAACCTCCAGTAACCTCTCTGTCCAACCAGTTCTTTGTGTCCCTGCCCAAGTAGCTGACACACACACACACACACACACACACACACACACACACACACACACACACACACACACACACACACACACACACACACGTTGAGATAAGTATTTATACAACTCCACAGACACTCCTGGGAAAGGCTGACACAGATTCTCCAGCTGTGCCCCTTTACCCAGACTATATGGTAGTAATTACTGCCACCACCAGCTAATACTTATCAGCTACCCAAAGGCCGTTAAAAGGGTGTCCAATTATTACTGTGAAATATTATCCAATAGTAGTGTAACTTAAGCAATCTTATGGCTTTGGAGGGGTTTATTACAAGATCACTTATAAGCATGCAATGTACTCTATAGCTTAATTATCTCTACATAAACCAGCCACAGGTAAAATGTTTTTAAAATATTTAATAATAAATACTAAAAACACAAGACAATACTACTACTCCACAGTGCCATTCAAGAGTTCAGAGATCACACAGAAACTTAAAATAAACCAGTAGTACAGTTCTGACATAACAGAAAAACACAGTTTAGTCTTTATAATCCTAGCTATTTCTACAAGAAAACACACTTCTAAGATAACTTACTTAAGACAACAGGCAGAGTGCTGAGTTAGATATCCAAGATCAAAATGCTTAGTAATCTCTGGTTCTCACTGTTTAAATTGAAACTGCAGTTCAGATAAAACATTACACCACTTGTTTACACTTTCCTGGTTCTCAGGCTGACAGAAACTGCCTTTACATTATTTTACACTTAGAGCAATAAAGGACATTCCACATGTAAATTCTGGTCATTAACTTTAGCCTTAAAACAATAGGCAGGATGCTTACTCCAGACTCATCGACTCCAAATTCTAACTTCAAAGGAATAGACATAAAGTAGTTTTAATTTCAAAGGACCAATAAGAAATGCTTGACTTAGTTTTCCTTACAGCAGATGGCAATGTTGTCACATCGTTGAAACAGCATTTCTTTACATTTAAGAGTCAAGACACAAGCCTGTATTTTACATTTATATTTACAAATGCCATAATTATGTATTAAATTCTATTTGACTAGGCTGGCAGCCTTCACCCTTCTCTACCAGTCTTCACAATCATGTTAATTATATAACTGACAAGTGTTACCTGATGTGCAAAATGTGCTGTCTGGCTGGAAACTATGTGGCCAAATTCCCCCAGCTTTCAACCAAGGCATTCACCTGTCATTCAATTGAATGCTCATGATATAACTCTGATGCTTAAATAAATATATAACCATGACATATAGCAGTGACTTATGATTAAGCCTAGAGAATTGACAAGCAATATATACATAGAATATATATAAAAAAAACAAATATATGTACAGTTACATAATTGGAATAGAGAAATTACAAGAGAGTTATTGTGGAAGTAGAAGTGTTGGAGACATGAGTAGCAGTTGTTAGCTTAGGAAAGTTAATAGAGACCCATAAAATGAAAGCGTGGACTAGGTTACATGTTGTGGGTTTAGAGCAGTAATGCTGTGGTAAGCTGAATGACAGTTTAGGATGATGGAGTTAATCAGGTGTCTCAGGTGTAAAGGAGGTAAGGATACTATGCAGATGAAAATTTCAGTTTATGTCTACAAATCTAGCAAATCTGCTGGGTATTGTCTGTACCCGTACAAGGTTGCTGCGGCCTGGAACTCCTTACCTGTATCCACTGGGTCTATACCCTCTCTCCCTTCTTTCAAAACCACTCTGAAAGGCTTCTTGTTCTTTCTCTAAACCAGGATAAACTATATCCCTGTTGAGAACAACTAAGTTTTCATTCCTTATACCTCTTATTCTCCATTTTTCACTTACTTCCTTACTGCTGTTTAATTCACTTCCCTGACTTTTTCTCTAAACATACCATAAGCCTGTTTTTCCCCACACTTCTTATTCCACTTCCTGTTTGTATTAGATTAACGTACCTTTAGTTTCTCTACAAACTGTCTAAAATTTCTATAAATATTAAATGATTGTTATATAACTTGCATCAATTCTTGACCAATGTTTTTATGTTATGTCTAATTTGTTATAATTAATTAAACTGCAGATGTTTATGTTTTATTTTTGAAGATTGCAAAATTTTTGTTCTTAAAATGTTTTGTAATAATTTGAAGCTTTTCTCCATGGGCCTCTGCTGAAAATGGACTTCTACCCTGTCAGACTTTCCCAGTAATTAAATGTGAGTAAATAAATAAAAGTGACTAGTTTTTTAGATGGACAGTTGCATCCAAACTGTTTTAGTACATATTGTTTGAACTGTGGCCTAAACAGGAAGCACTTTGTGTGATCAGTTAAATCAGGGGTAAGTAGCAGACATAATTTTGGAGCATTTTAGAGAAATAATAGCTAGTAATTTGTAGTTTGAGAGAGGGGTTAATAGGGAGGGGCCACATCTGGCTAGGCTTCTTAGGTTATAGGTCTAATGGCAGCATAAAGTTTGGAATAAAGAGGGGAGGGAGTGCCAAAATTGAGTATTTGAAAGAGTAAGGAACCAAGAAGAAGATTTAATCTGGTCTGTACTCTCAGCCACTTATCCTTTGAAAGAATAAGGTGGTAGTATTTCTCACAGAGGCCAATGTAAACAAGGGGAGTATGTACTCAAGTTAGCAAGGAGGATGCCTTTTCTTATAGCACCCCTTGCTGAATTTGAGAAGGACTGAGATATTTTGTTGGCTCAGAAGAGTAGGTTGTTGATCTTGGTTCTCATTTTTCTATGTGCTCATGGAAGTTTACTGATTGGCTTTGCCAGATCCCAAAATATCTAAAGAAGGTGCTCGATTCAATGGTATTGTCATCACAATCTAGGATATTAAAGTATCGAAGGGATTTGGGTAATTTTTTATGGGTGTTTGATAACATGGACTTTGTTTTTTTTTTACATTCATCCATAGTTTATTGGAGTTTAGCCAGTGCTGTAGCTGAAGAAGGTCCTTTTACAGATGAGTTTCAATTATATGGTGTGAGGGATCACACTTGTATATGACTGTATCATCTGCATATAGACATTGTGGGAAGTAGGGTAGTTCTAGCTCACTGATGAAGACCAAGAATAGAAGAGTGCTAGAATAGAGCCCTGCAGGACATCAGAGTAAATAAGGGAACTGTTAGACAGACTTAAGTTCTACCTTTACATTGAACGAATGGTTGTAAAGAAAGACTGAACCATGCAGTGGCATCATGGCTGACCCATATGTCTTGCAGATGGAAAAGTAGAACTGGATGACTGGCCATGTCAAAGGCTGGAGCTAAGTCAGTAAACAGAGCTCCAGTAAGATTTCCTTTATCCGTATTTGCTAAGATGTTATTGGTCAGGGCCCATAGAGCCATCATTGTTTTTTGCCAATATAGAATCCATGGCTGTTTGATGGAGAGATCGTAGCATTTCTATGGGAAAGTTGGTTATATCTGATTTTTTCAAGAATCTTACCAAGATTGGATAGGATAGTGATGGGGTCTGGTTTTGGCCTGGCAAAAAATGATTTTTAAATGTTTGGCATGGAATTATTGGTGAGGTAGAGGTTATACATGTGCTTAAGAGGTTTGGTGATGAAATTTCTGCAGTGGTACAAGCACCAATGGCAGATACTCTTATGTCCAGATGATGTGTCCATATGAATCAAGGTATTTGCTCTATATTTACTGCTTTATGGGATACAGTTTTGTGGACCTTTCTGTAGGGGAAATTTGCTCTCTAGGTGTTTGCAAACATGCTGAACTTATATCAGCACACAAGAAAACCGAAAACTAATGAGCCCACTCTCACTAAAATGACTACACTGTAAGGAGGCATGAACTTTGTAAATCAATTTATAATGAGGGGCAGAGGCAAGAGACACAGCCTTATAAAAACCACAACAGGAAAAGGGTGGGAAAGTTGCAAGAATTCAAGAAAGAAGCAAGCTAGCTAGAGAGGATCCAATCAAATAAAGCCAATACTAGAGCTCTTTCAGAAAGTTTAGCTTAATGCCTTAATGGTGGATAGGGCAGGCATGAAGAACAGAACAGGAGCTACAGGTCAATGACCCCAGGCAGGTTAGCATTTCAGGAAAAAAATATCAGTAACACTGTTTATGGAAAAATGCAGTAATAAATGACTAAATGGGACTCAGATCTGGCAGAAGTTCATACTTCTGCTATAAATGTGAATGAAACTACAAGACTAAGGCCTAACAGGGTTTAAAATACAAGCAGCTAACTTTTACAAATAATTATAATTATGAAGATAGAAGTGCAGTATAATGTAAAAACACAGTCTTCACACAATTACAAATTGAGCTACAAGATTAAGGTCCCAGAACAAACTAAATTATGCAAACAGACTTTTTTTTGGCTAAAAAGTAGAAAAATCAGAAAAGTGCAAAAAAGTATCTCCACACAGGTCACTATAAGTGCAACTTAAATATTTAAGTAGAATTGAAATAAAATATTTTTTTCTCTTTCTTTTCTGATGAAATGCTTGTTACTCTTAGTTCAGACCTTTCCTCACCTCTCCAAGTTTTGCATGAAATATATATGGTTAGTTATGTGTGCTTCTTAACATCAAAAGAAGAAGAAATAAGAATGACAGTATTAGCTCTTTTCTTAGCTCCCATTCCCTGATCTCCTTCCATTATCTGAGTCCTGGCTGAAGAATAGCCTTCATCACATACATATTCTTCACTGGGTATACTTATTCATTTGATATTTGGTTGGATGTGAGAAATTATGGAAAGGAGTATTTTTTAATTTGTGGATTGTGAGGACCTGTCTAGTAGTTTAGTTAATAAGCATCTGGGGTCGGAGTCAATGGATCCATTATTTTGGGAAATAACTGAGATGTTAACACAGGATTTGTGTAGTAGTATAACTGAACCACCAGATCTGGTGCCTGGCCAGGGAGCAAATGGATAAGAATAAACAGGAAAAAATTATGTATATGATGATGGAAATTCTTAGCCAAAACTCAGTTACTGCAAGGAGATCAGGGGAGTTGGAGATCAGAAAAGAGCTTATACTGTCAATCTTGTTTCAAATGCTTTTAATGTTAAGTAGAGACCCTGACTTTGGAATATATGCAGGCTTGTGAAGCAGAGAGGTTTATAGAGATTATACCATTGACGTGGGTGGGAAAGAAATAAGGCAAAATCTTATAATCAGTTAATTCCAAAGTAATAGTAATGTCATAGATTCCAAAGGAGTAACAATGTAACAGGTTCCAAAGTAGTAGTAATGTCATAGGTTCCAAAGTAGTAACAATGTAACAGCTTAACAGATTCCAAAGTAATAGTAATGTCATAGGTTCCAAAGTAGCCATGCTTTGATCATTAAGAAGGTAGATGGGGATATAGGCATTTATGGAGGAAGTGAACTTAAAAGTTAGGTAAATTGGGGAAGATGTAATTAAGAGAGGACTAGTCATGGCTGATGCTAAGAAGGAGAGAGGAATACTTAGTTAAAAAGTATAGACAGGATAGTAGTTAGTAGTTGTTAGCCAGTTGGGATAGAGCATTGAAGTAATGTAGCATTTATGAGCTGAGCACAACAGTTTCTCTTAAAGCTAAGCTTATTGTCCCTATATTATTTCCCTACATGTGCTTGGTATGGTATTCCATATCTTGGTTATATATTTGGAGAAGAGAGCATCCCCTGAGGAGTTCTTGGATTTTGATTAATCTTTAAATTAAAAAACTTAAAAATAAACAAAAAACCCCATAAAATCTTAAATATGATGTTCTCTGGAATATCACCTATGATACTGAACAGAGTACAGTGCAAACTGGGCACACAAATACGTACCACTAAGCAGCTTATTAAGTGCAGTTTAGCCACAAATGCATGCAGGAAATGTGCATTGTCTCCCTGGCTATGCACCTACACCATTCACATCTATGAAAAGCCATTTAATTCCTTACCAAGCAGAGTCTTTGGCTTAGCTTTCCAGGTCACTTTTTTACTTCTTTCTATGGATTTTAGTGCCTTCCAGTGCATGCTTGTCAACATTAACTGTACTAAAAATAAATACTTACATTCACACACACACACACACACACACACACACACACACACACACACACAGAAAACTGACCCATAGTAGTAAACTGTCACCACCCCAGGTTACTGGCCACTAACCTGCAAGCTACTATTTCACTTGTGTTTATAAGCTGAAAAATTATATATACAAATGACAGTGTCATAGAGCAGCCCGGCCATTTAGAGGTTAATACCAGCAGCTTGTCACCATTTAGTAACAACTGCCCATTATTGACTAATAAATATGTGGATGACCACTTATGAACTTTTAAAAGTGAGTAATTAAAATATTTTACTTGAGAAGGAATTTTCTAAACAATAAAATTAACAGTTAAATGTAGAGAAAGATATGGAATTATAAACAGAATGAGAAAATAATCATTCTGAACAAATAAGTTAAAAGGGAAGAATAAATGCATACAGCTGTATGCTTTTCTTTCTACTAGTCATAACTGAATGAATTAATGAATCGTAAGATAAATTGAATTTTCTGGCAGATACAAAAATGCAGAAAACAAAACTCACTGTTTTGCAATTTTCAGGCACCAAAGGAGCTCTCTCTTCTTGAATCCTTTTTCTTCATACTTTCTTTTCTAACTGTTATTCATTCAGGTATCTGATTTATATCTTTTTCATGCAGAAACCACAGATACAATTAAACATTTTTAGCTTCCTATCTTTGGAATAATCTCAGATATTGTAATTGTAGGGCAGAATAAATGTACTTGTTAGTTTGTGTCTCCAAAAATGTGTAATTGCTGCCTTTCCCAGCAGACATGCACTTACATACTTCAGAAAAAATGTTATAATCATCTTTTCCCAAATTTTATAGGAAACAGTGATAAGAATACCCCCCCCCCCATTTTCATGTTAAAGAAAATACATATATTGCAGCTTAGGTTCATAGGTTTTTACTAGGCTAATGACCACAAGGGCCTTTTTTAAGCCTAGCCATGCATCCAAATCTCTGACAAGTTCTGGTACCCTTGATAAGTGCAAGTAGGAGTTTGGGAGATGAAACATTTACAAGCAGGGGGCCTTGGAAATGAACCATTTACAGGTGACCTGTGTCTATTAGAAACATAGGTTCCAAGCCGGGGATGATTTCCTGTTCCCCATCCAATTGTCCAAGTTACACTTGAATTGGGTTAGCGAGGAACTCTGCCTCACATGGATGGGAGCCTGTTCCAGAGATGGGGTAATCTCTGGGATACATACTTGTCTCTCCAGATCCTATTTATATCACAAACAAGGTTTAAGTCTTTAGAACAGGTAATTTTGCTGCTGTTTATTTGGTGGATATGCAGGACATCTATCAAAGCGAAGTCTGGCAATGCTTTGCATTCCAGGCATACGTCTCCCATGAATAGTCTGTAAGAGACACAGTAATGGGATAGGGACTTGAGGTGGTCTGCATAGGAAATTTTACTTGCGCCTTGTATTCTTTTAGTGAGGAACGTCTGTGGATGTTTCAGCTTTTGGACATGCCTGGTTAGCTACATAAGGGGGCATTAAATTCAATGACAGGTCTGATGAATAAGGAATACAGTGGAACAATGACTTCCTTGGACATAGATGTCATACCTCTGTTTATAAGTTGCGCAACATAGAATTATTTCCTCATTACTGCAGGCATGTGATGATCAAAGGCTAGATTACTGTCTATGTCTTTCTCATAGCCCCTGACTACTCAGTCAACTCTAAGTGGTGAGTTGTCAATATGATAGTTAACAGGGGTGGATGACTTCCCAAAGGATACTATATGCATTTTTTGGCATTTAGTTTTAGTTCATGGTTCTGATACCAGTTGTTTGTTTGTGTCAACCCATCCTGGAGAACATTTGTGTCAGTGTGAGATTCAATGACAGCTCCAAATATGCAATCATCTGCAAATTTAGTCAGCCAGAGACCATTGACATTGGCCTTGACGTCAGAGAAGTAAAGTCCAAGAAGGAGTGATCCAAAGACCGATCCCTGAGGGACCTAACCTCTTGCGTTTGTCAACAATGCCCGAGTGGGGAATTGTGTCAAATGCCTCAGCCAGGTCAAGGTAGGCAGTGTAAAGCATTTTGCCCACATCCATTGCTTTGGTGACCTTCTCAAAGAAGTCCACCAGGTTGAGTAGGCATGACCTGCCCTTGATGAAACCAAACTGGGCTGTGTTCAGTGTCTGCAGGTTCACTATATCATTATTGATCATTCCATGGGAATTCTTTCCATGGTTTTGCATATTGGTCTGGTTTCTGTCCTGTGCCTTAAATAGCCAGTGTTTTAAATCAGATATACCTGTTGCTCAGGCTACTGCAAAGAGACTGACCTACTGCCAGCTGTGATATTGAGAAAAGATAAGAGTTTATTCTCATTTATTGTCTGCACTTTTGATTTAATATCTCTGTAATCTGTACAACTGTTTTTATTCTCCTTCTTGCTATGTGATATAGCTGAATATCTCTTAGTTTTGACCTCAGTTTCTGGTGAAATCCTTTGTCTAGAGGCCTAACTGCTTTCTTAGTGAAAGAAAGTTTACAGAACTGGTTTTATCTAGCCAAGGTATTCCTGCATCTGTTATTGTTTACATAATTGGGCTGGTTTCTGCCCTATGCCTTAAATAGCCAGTGTTTTAAATCAGATATGCCTGTTGCTCAGGCTGCAGAGAGACAGACTGACCTACTGCCAGCTGTGATATTGAAAAAAGATAAGAGTTTATTCTCATTTATTGTCTGTGTGATGCCCATGCCCTGGTCCAGCAATCAAGGAGCCTCAATCCTCACCATTAACACCAGTGAGGGGTGTCTCATATAGGAGGAAAGGATAACAAATACACACAGTAAAGTGCAATTTCCCTTAAGAGCACACAGAGATCACAGTCAGTCCTGGGCTGGTCGCTACCTCGCTCTCCAGGTCCCCAGTAAGACTTCCTACTGGCACAGCTATATGGTCCAGATCTCAGCCTAGTGAGCAAGCAAAAACCTCCAGCCTCTGTCCAACCAATGCTTCGTGTCCCCGCCCAGGTAGCTCACACACACACACACACACACACACACACACACAAGCACACAAACTTTGAGAAGATTTTATACAACCACACAGTCACTCCTGGGCAAGGCTGGCACAGGTTCTCCAGCTGTGCCCCTTTTTTGAAGACTATATGGTAGTACCAGCTGCCACCACCCACTAATATTTATCAGCTACTCAAAGGCCCTTAAAAAGGTGTCCAATTATTACTGTGCAATATTATTACCCAATTGGTAGTATAGCCCAGGGCTAAAGCTATTGGAGTGGCTTTGTACAATTTTACCAAAGGCATGCAAGTACTCTAAAGTGCTTAAATTATCTCTGCAAAAACAGCCACAGTTGAAAGGGTTTAAAACTATTTAATAACAAATAGTCAAAACACAAAACAATACTTTTTACTACACAGTGATAGTCAAGAGTTCAGAGATCACAGAGAAATACTTAAAATAATTCAGTAGTACAGTTCTGACATCACAGAAAAACACTTAGTCTAATCTTTCGAGTTTCTAGCTATTTCTAAGAGAAAACACAAATCTAAGATAAACTTACATATAGAGCAAGACAGTGCTGGTGAGTTGGATGGTGAAGACAAAACTGCTTAATGCTCTCTGATTCTCTCTGTTTTCAAAATCACATTCCTGGTTCACGTTACATCATTCTTCACACTTCCCTGGGTTCCCAGGCTAACAGAAACCACATTTACATTCTTCACCTCTGGGCAGAAA
The DNA here is from genome assembly GCF_019279795.1 of Protopterus annectens. Classification (NCBI taxonomy): domain Eukaryota; kingdom Metazoa; phylum Chordata; order Ceratodontiformes; family Protopteridae; genus Protopterus; species Protopterus annectens. The sequence goes on from NC_056729.1 coordinate 1,658,953,991, forward strand.
CTAGAGCAATCAAGGACATTTATGCATGCAAATTCTGGCCATTAACTCTGGCCTTAAAACAATAGGCAGGATGCCTCACTCTAGACTTACTGACTCCGAGTTTTAACATCAAAGGGTCGCATCATGCTTTACTTGGTCAGTAGAGTGCACTGTTGATACATTTTTTTCAGTTCCACATGTAACACTATTTTTACCATTTAAGACAACAAGCCTGTGGTTTACATTAATATTTACAGATGACAGAATTATCTCCAAAATTCTGTCTGGTAGGCTGGCAGTCTTCATCTATCTTCATCCAATCTTCACAGTCTGCACTTTTGATTTAATATCTCTGTAATCTGTACAACTGTTTTTTACTCTCCTTCTTGTTGTGTGCTATAGCTGAATATCTCTTAGTGTTGACCTCAGTTTGTAGTGAAATGCTCTAGAGGCCTAATTGTTTTCTTAGTGACAGAAAGTTAACAGAACTGGTTTTATCTAGCCAATGTATTCCTGCATCTGTTATTGTTTAGATAATTGGACTGGTTTCTGTCCTGTGTCTTAAATAACCAGTGTTTTGAATCAGATATACCTGTTGCTTAGGTTGCTGCAGAGAGACTGGCCTGCTGCCAACTGTGATATTCATAGGTTCATAGGTTCATAGGTTCATACTAGGCTATCTGCCCGAGGGCATTTACAAGCCTAGCCCATAGTTTTGTGGCTTACGCCACCCCTTTAGTATGGGGAACTATACCCATTATTTTGCTGTGCCTCTGTCGAGCAGTGACACTGAGGTAATCCCTGGGGTATATCTGCGATCTCCCATCCATTGGTCAAGATTTCTCTTGAACAAGGCCAGCGAGGTGCTCTGCCTCACATATACCGGGATTTTATTCCACAGCATAGGGAGTCTTTGGGTGATGAATCTATCCCTCCAGCACGTCCTATTAATAGCCGTGTCGAGGTTTAAGTCTCCCGCCCTTGTGGCTCTGACGGATCTAGATTTTTGAGGTGAAGCATATTCATCAAATCTGGGTTTGACATGGCCTTGTATGTTAGGCAAAGGTCACCTCTGAGCAAGCGGTGCGACTGAATAGAGCTGGAGTTCTTTCAGTCGGGCAGCATAGGACAGATGTTTGAGACCCTTTATCCTTTTGGTGAGGAACTTTTGTGGCCTCTCCAGCTGCTGCAAGTGTCGGGTCAGATACATTCGAATGGGGCATTGTACTCTATCATTGGTCTGATGAGTGATGAGTATAGGGAGACTATGACCTCCCTTGATCTAGATGAGAATCCCTTCATGATAAGGTGGGCAATGTAGAAGGTCTTCCTAACTACTTTAGCTACATGGGTGTCGAATGACAGACTACTATCAACCTGGGTCCCCAGGTCCCTGATAACTTCTTCTGTGCTCAGTGGATTGCCACCTATTTGGTAGCTAGGGGTAACCTTGTTTTTCCCGAAGGGTATGACTATGCATTTTTTGGCATTTAACTTTAGGCCATGGCTCTGGCACCAGTTATCCGTTTCTGTGAGACCCTTCTGAAGGATATCTGTGTCAGATGTGTTTTCTACTATGGCCCAGTTTGCAGTCATCTGCAAACTTTGTCAGCCATAACCCTCCTGTGTTTGCTTGTACTGGAAAAGTAGATGCCAAACAAGAGTGGGCCCAGGACTGAGCCCTGTGGTACACCACTTGTGACAGGCTTTGAGTCTGACATGGCACCAGCAACTCTGACCCTGTGGGTTCTGTCACTCAGCCAGTTTGCAACCCATCTTATGATGTATGGGTTAACATTTAAGCTGATGAGTTTTTCAATGATATCCGAGTGGGGTATTGTATCGAAGGCCTTCGCCAGATCGAGGTAGGCTGTATGGACTGCCTTTCCCTCATCAATGGCTTTGGTGACTGTTTCGAAAAAGTCAACCAAGTTTAGAAGGCATGATCTGCCTTTGACAAAGCCAAACTGGGATGGATCCAAAGTCTGCAAATTCCCTATGTCTTTATTTATGAGGTCCATTATGATCCTCTCCATGGCTTTGCAGATAAGGCTTGTCAAGCTAATGGGCCGGTAATTTCCAGGGTCGGTGGAGGCACCGCCTTTGTGAAGTGGGACCACAGTTGCAGTGCGCCACTCCCTGGGTACATATCCAGAGGTAAGACTATGATTAAACAGCTGTCCTAGCTGTGGGTTTAATTCCTCGTTGAGTTCGTGGAGCACACAGCCGGGGACACCATCAGGTCCCATGGATGCTGTGTTTTTTGCTTTGGAGAGAGCAGTTCTCACTTGGGCATTGGAGATGTTTGGGGGGCTGCAATCGCTTGGTATAGATATCTCTCCTTTTGAGAAAAGATAAGAGTTTATTCACATTTATTGTCTGCACTTTTAATTTAATATCTCTGTAATCTGTGCAACTGTTTTTTTCCTGCCCATCCTCCCAGTTCTTGTTGTGGTCTTTTTGTCTTGGTGGCTTTGAGTTGTCCTCCTCTGGTATAAAGTCAATACTGGACACTCCCCCCAGTCACATTACATCAGCTCATTCTACTGTTAATAGTGAAAACTTAGCAAAGGCCCACCCCTTTCGGTTCTGCATATTGAATTATCTCATTATCTCTGCCTCTTCACTTTCTACTAAAAAAACAAACAAAAAAAAAGATGTTTTCTACCTTTCCTGGCACTAGTGTAGCCCAGATATAGATTTGCTGTATCCAGGACTTTTTGTAAGATTCTGAGCGGTGATCTTCAATTTTTTCCCTTAGATCTTCTACTTCTCTGCTCTCTTGCACGTTTATTAGCTTATTAGTCTAGCACTTTAAACTATTCCCGGTGCCAGAAAGTCTGCTCTTCAAACTTTCCCATAGAACTATCTGGTTTCTCCGTAGTAGCACTAAAATCTGAATCCCTCTGACTAGCATTTGCTCTAAAACCTGCTGGAAAGCACTAGGAAGCCTTAAACTGATACAAACACTCAACTCTCCTTGTTAATAAGGAGAAATTAATTGTATGCACTCAATATCCTATAATTGCAAAGTACCTTGCCAAGGTAAGGGAAAACAGCTTTTTTACTTTACAAAAGAAACACCGAACCAGGCATTTCCAAGGGTCAACGTCCGGTGATTTCTTCTGTCCACCTGGTGAATCTGGGCATACTGGAGCAATGCAGCAATGGCCTTATGTACACAGACAACCCTCTCCTCCTACCACCCAACACTACAACCTGCGAGAGATGCATTTACATAGCCAAACTGGAAGCAAAGCTCTCTCCACCCAAGATTGTGCTGGACAGTCAAGAGGAGAAGGTTAATACCTGCACCACACTTCAAGCAACACATAGCCCTTCAAAACAAACGCCACCAACATCCACACATAGTAACACTAAACCCACTTATGCAGAGGCCCTCAACATTAATCTGCCCAAGCAACAAGGACCTCCGAAGTTGAAAGGCAAGCAAACACCAATCACAACCAAAGTGACAAATTGGTCACAACAGCAGTGTTCCACCCAACAACAGTCCCTAAGGCAAGACAACGTACCCAACACTTAAGTAATAGGTGACTCTATAGTCAGGCACACTGATTTCCCACTCACCAGGCTGAACAAGGAGAAAATTACAGTCAGCTACTTGTCGGGTGCCAGGATCCGCCACATCACGCATGCACTCCACAACAAGTATAAATATTACTCTGTCATTGTCCATCTTGGAGTGAATGACTTGAAACGTACCTGCCTGGACTACATGAAAAGAGACATGGAAGAGCTCTCAGATCATGTGATCCAGGTAGGTATGACCCTAGTCCTGAGTAGCATTCTGCCTTCACCCAGAATGATACCCCAGTATAAGGACAAAATGATTGACTTCAACAATTAGCTAAGTTTCTGGTGTCATTCAAAGGGGATCCAGTATCTGGCTGCCTCGTATGACATGATCAACAAACCACAATATTTTGCCAGAGAAGGTCTTCACCAGTCACCCCTGGGATTCAGGTTACTGGCTAAGGCTCTTGCCAGCCCTATAGTGTTTTTTAGGCAAGGCTCAAAGGACAAAACCACCACCATAACAGATATAAGCATTCACAATCTGAAGGTAATGTTACTCAGTGCTAGAAGTCTAAACCTCAAAATGCACTCTCTCAATGCACTCCTAAAAATGGAGAACATTGATATCTGTGCAGTAACTGAGACCTGGTTCAAGGCTCCAGAGAGCACCCCTGCAATACCAGACTACAACTCTTACCACACTTTTCAGCCACCAAGCCAGGACTGAAACACTAAAGGCTGAGGAGTGTCCATATTCACCAAGGATATTCACACCTCCAGGCTAGTTGCCCAACACAATGCATCTGAAATTCTACAGGTGCAACTAAAACTAGGTGTGACTGCAATCCAAATTGTAGCTTGCTACAGATCTCCCACCATGCCCCAAGATACATTCAAACACCCAAATGCTGGGTGATTTCAACTAAAATACAACACAGATGAGGCAACAACTGGCACCAAGTTCAATGCTTCAGCACAAAACGAAACAACAGGAATCAAGCAGTAATCAAATAGTAAAGGATTTATTCTCTCTAGCGCCTCGGCCACCAACAGCCTTCAAGGAGTAAAAAAAGAATGCACTCCACACAGTATATATATACACATCATGAAGTGACAATTAAGCAATTAAACAATTAGTATAATTAAATTTTTTTAAAAAATATAGCATCACTATTAAAGAATACTTTTCCAACAAAATTCTACATTCAAACCACTGGGTACCAGAGTATCATATTTTAATATAAAAATAGCTTCCTTTTTTAAAAGTATACATCTAACTTTATCTATGTCAAGATCAGATGCCATAATATGTTGTAAAACAGTCGCTTTTAAACCCACAGGGTTGCTACTATGATATTCTTTAAAGTGTTGAGCTATAGGGCTATCATCTCTGTTATTCCGAATGTCTCTTAAATGTTCTAGCAACCTCACTTTGAACATTCTTTTAGTCTGTCCAATATAAAATTTTTCACAACCACACTTAATTGCATATATCACCCCATTTGTTCTACAATTATAAACACCATTAGGTAAAAAAGAAATATTATTAATACAGGGAAAGTAATTCACTGTATAAGAACAAATACTACACTTCCCACAAGGCTTAAAGCCTCTTTCCACAATTTGTATAGGCAATCTCAATTTTGGTCTAATAAATTTAGTATAAACTAACAGGTCCTTAATGTTCCTTCCCCTCTTAAAGGAAAAGACTAATTTTTTATTCACTAGACCTGTTAGATCTTTAAAAATCCTTAAAAATTCCCAAAAGTGCAAAATACACTGCCTAATATTTTCACTACAAATATTATATGTAGAGACTATAAAAAAAAAATTCTGACTCTATATAATAACTCATTCCATTATTCTGCTTATTCCTAAAATTTTTTTATTATAGCTATTATTATGGTACCTAATATTAAATACCTTTTGAATGTCCTTAATAATTAATCTGATATCATATTTTCTAGTAATGAACATATTTTTCGTTTGTTCAATTTCCCTCAAAAATTTATTTTCTTCATTGCATAATCTGGAAATTCTTAAAAACTCTCCATAGGGCAAAGAATTTATAATATGTCTCAGATGACAACTAGTGCCCATTAAGAATTCATTAACTGTTCCAAACTTTCTATGAATACTTGTATTAATTTTATTTCCTATTTGTCCACATTAATTAATGTCCAAAAATGTAACCTGTTGCCCATATTGTAAACCATTAAACACTATATCAAATCTATTAACTTGGATGTCTTGCACAAAAGTATGCAGTAGGTGAAAGCCACCTTCACATAAGAATACCAAATCATCTATGCATCTAAAATATGACCTGACATGGTTCTTAAAAAACAGTTTATTATAGATACATTCCCTTTCAACCAAACCCATAAAAATATTGGTGTACATGGGTGCAAATGGTGCACCCATGGCTGTACCTTGAACCTGGTGAAATAATTGATTCTCAAAATAAAAATAATTATGTTCTAAACAAAATTTAATTAGATCTAATATATAATGAGTAAAAGGAGTATTACCCATCTGCAGCCTCCAACCCAAATACATGTTGAATGTTGGTATATAGACTTTTAACGTCTAATGTTATCCAATACATATCTTCTTGCCATACAATGTTTTTAATTTTACCCAGAAATCAAATGAATCTTGAATGTAAGAAGGAAGTTGTTTAGCTTCCTTCAACAAAATACCATGCAATATAATTCCTAAATTGTGCAAAAAATATTTACAGGCAGAGACAATAGGATGTCCAGGTGGATTAACAAAATCCTTGTGAATCTTTGGTAAGCAATAAAAATATGCTGGACCTGTATCTTCACAAGATAGTTTATTTTTAACATCCTTCTCACACCAGTATCCAAGTCTCATGCCTCTATGGATCAGTGCAGCATAGTTTATTTTAGCTTGCTCTAACAAGTTAACATTCACTTTTTCATATACTGTTTCAACTTCTAATAAATCAAGGCACATTTTAAGATATTGAGTATAGTGCATTATTACAATTTTATTGCCTTTATCAGAAGGCTTAACAACCAACTCTCCTTGTTTAGATAGTTTAATCAATGCTAACCATTCTTTTTTTAGTTAAATTATATTGAATTTGCTTTAAATTAAAATTTTTGAACATCATATCATATTCAAATTCAATCATGGACTGAAATTTTTTAATACCCTCATGAATAGAAGGTGGCATAAACTTGCTATTATATCCCACTGCAGATGTATCAATTGTACAATAAGCATTAAAATCAGTGTTGCAGGAAAAAAAAGACTCAAATGAGTCTATTTCAGAATAATATTCATCACTACTAAAAGTACTGTCACTCAAAGTATTATTAGTCACATCAGAACCAACACAGTTTTCAAAAAAAATGCCATAAATGCATTTTTCTGATTACTTTAAATAACTCAATTTTACATTCATAAAGTTTAGGTATCACAGCTGGAACAAACTTCAAACCAAAATTCAGAACAGAGAAAACATCATCTTCAATAGTACAACCAGACAAATTAAGAACATTGTTAGTACCATTTAGTTCTTTTGTTGTTCCGCTATTGGCGTTGCTGACCCCCCCTGTATTGTTCCTGTTCAGGATAACCTCTCTTCTGTTGTCAATTATGTTCCCCATACTGACGAAAATTATCTTGGAGATACTGTTCATTATTTGGTGAAGGCAACGGTGGAAAGTTGTTATTATCAACATAAAATTGCCTATCTGCAGCTGCAGAAGGCATGTCAATGCTAACATTTCTGACAAGCCTCTCTCTAGCCTTCCCATTCATTTCCTTATAACGTGCTGTTGTACGAGTATTTTGATTGGATAATCTAAAAAAAGCGTCACCTCTTTCAAAATCTCGAAGGTCTCTTTGAATTTTATACATTTTATAGTCCAGCACCTTTTTCTCATAAGTATCCAATTTATCTCTAATATCCAATAAACAGGATTCAAAGCGACTTCTTTCTAGGCTTGTCACTAAATTAGAACAAATATTAGCAATATCTGTTTTAATATGAGAAAGTTTCTTCATATCCCTTTCAATAAGAATATTTAACCATACTCTAGAACAAAGATGTGCCGCCTTCTCCCATCTTTGTTTAAAAGTTCTATCATTAGAGCTGGTCATATCAAAAGGCTCAGACGAAAACTTAACAGCTCTCAGACCCCGAGGTATGATATCCAAGTCAAGATACCTCTGTAAACTAATATAATTATAATATGTTGTCATTTCTTTGTTCATCATATTATTTAACTTGGAAATCAAAGTTTTTACCTCTGTGGGATAGTCCGCTGAACGTTTACCAATATTGGCAAAAGGATTGTTGACCCGCCGACTGCGTGTTTCTGCCAAAAAATGTTCCCATATGAATGAAGCAGAATTCTCATTATTGCCTGTAGTTCTATCAGACTTGTCAGTTCTCTCAGTACGCTCGATGCGTATAGTTCTGTCAGACCTCTCTATACGTTCAGTGTGATCTTTCTCTCGTTCCACTGTAGAAATTAAAAAATCATCCATGGTCCGTTGAGAGGAACCCAAGTTATCCTCTCTAAAAATACATGGTAAATCAACCAAAGAATCACTCGCCATCAAGTAAAATACAACACAGATGAGGCACCAACTCACTTGATTACTGCTTTTGATATGACCAGCTCTAATGATAGAACTTTTAAACAAAGATGGGAGAAGGCGGCACATCTTTGTTCTAGAGAATGGTTAAATATTCTTATTGAAAGGGATATGAAGAAACTTTCTCATATTAAAACAGATATTGCTAATATTTGTTCTAATTTAGCGACAAGCCTAGAAAGAATAAAAGAAATCACCAAAGCTGTCCCAAAAGCACTGAAAATAGCACCAGCACGACTCCAATCCAAAGTAGAATATGACAAATTTATTCACTAAATCTGTTGAGCGCTTTCATCATACAAAAGACTTCATCAGAACAATGATTCTTAATTCCTACTCACTTAAAAATACAAAAAACAGTCACCTGACTCAAACCATTTAAAAAATTAAAGTGCTAGTGGTGTAGTACTAGCACTTTAATTTTTTAAATGGTTTGAGTCAGGTGACTGTTTTTTGTATTTTGAAGTGAGTAGGAATTAAGAATCATTGTTCTGATGAAGTCTTTTGTATGATGAAAGCGCTCAACAGATTTAGTGAATAAATTTGTCATATTCTACTTTGGATTGGAGTCGTGCTGGTGCTATTTTCAGTGCTTTTGGGACAGCTTTGGTGATTTCTTTTATTCAGTTGACTTGTTCCAGATATCGTTGTGTTCTAAGCCTAGAAAGAAGTCGCTTTGAATCCTGTTTATTGGATATTAGAGATAAATTGGATACTTATGAGAAAAAGGTGCTGGACTATAAAATGTATAAAATTCAAAGAGACCTTCGAGATTTTGAAAGAGGTGACGCTTTTTTTAGATTATCCAATCAAAATACTCGTACAACAGCACGTTATAAGGAAATGAATGGGAAGGCTAGAGAGAGGCTTGTCAGCAATGTTAGCGTTGACACGCCTTCTGCAGCTGCAGATAGGCAATTTTATGTTGATAATAACAACTTTCCACCGTTGCCTTCACCAAATAATGAACAGTATCTCCAAGATAATTTTCGTCAGTATGGGGAACATAATCAACAACAGAAGAGAGGTTATCCTGAACAGGAACAATACAGGGGGGGTCAGGAATGCCAATGGCGGAACAATAAAATAACTAAATGGTACTAACAATGTTCTTAATTTATCTGGTTGTACTATTGAAGATGATGTTTTCTCTGTTCTGAATTTTGGTTTGAAGTTTGTTCCAACTGTGATACCTAAACTTTATGAATGTAAAATTGAGTTATTTAAAGTAATCAGAAAAATGCATTTATGGCATTTTCTTGAAAATTTTGTTGGTTCTGATGTGACTAATAATACTTTGAATGACAGTACTTTTAGTAGTGATGATTATTATTCTGAAATAGACTCATTTGAGTCTTTTTTTTCCTGCAACACTGATTTTAATGCTTATTGTATGATTGATACATCTGCAGTGGGATATAATAGCAAGTTTATGCCACCTTCTATTCATGAGGGTATTAAAAAATTTCAGTCCATGATTAAATTTGAATATGATATGATGTTCAAAAATTTTAATTTAAAGCAAATTCAATATAATTTAACTAAAAAAGAATGGTTAGCATTGATTAAACTATCTAAACAAAGAGAGTTGGTTGTTAAGCCTTCTGATAAAGGCAATAAAATTGTAATAATGCACTACACTCAATATCTTAAAATGTGCCTTGATTTATTAGAAGTTGAAACAGTATATGAAAAAGTGAATGTTAACTTGTTAGAGCAAGCTAAAATAAACTATGCTGCACTGATCCATAGAGGCATGAGACTTGGATACTGGTGTGAGAAGGATGTTAAAAATAAACTATCTTGTGAAGATACAGGTCCAGCATATTTTTATTGCTTACCAAAGATTCACAAGGATTTTGTTAATCCACCTGGACGTCCTATTGTCTCTGCCTGTAAATATGTTTTGCACAATTTAGGAATTATATTGCATGGTATTTTGTTGAAGGAAGCTAAACAACTTCCTTCTTACATTCAAGATTCATTTGATTTTCTGGGTAAAATTAAAAATATTGCATGGCAAGAAGATATGTATTGGATAACATTTGACGTTAAAAGTCTATATACCAACATTCAACATGTATTTGGGTTGGAGGCTATATTACTGCAGATGGGTAATACTCCTTTTACTCATTATATATTAGATCTTGTTAAATTTTGTTTAGAACATAATTATTTTTATTTTGAGAATCAATTATTTCACCAGGTTCAAGGTACAGCCATGGGTGCACCATTTGCACCCATGTACGCTAATATTTTTATGGGTTTGGTTGAAAGGGAATGTATCTATAATAAACTGTTTTTTAAGAACCAAGTCAGGTCATATTTCAGATACATAGATGATTTGATATTCTTATGTGAAGGTGGCTTTCACCTACTGCATACTTTTGTGCAAGACATCCAAGTTAATAGATTTGGTATAGTGTTTGATGGTTTACAATATGGGCAACAGGTTACATTTTTGGACATTAATTTACGTGGACAAATAGGAAATAAAATTAATACAAGTATTCATAGAAAGTTTGGAACAGTTAATGAATTCTTAATGGGCACTAGTTGTCATCCGAGACATATTATAAATTCTTTGCCCTATGGAGAGTTTTTAAGAATTTCCAGATTATGCAATGAAGAAAATAAATTTTTGAGGGAAATTGAACAAACAAAAAATATGCTCATTACTAGAAAATATGATATCAGATTAATTAATAAGGACATTCAAAAGGTATTTAATATTAGGTACCATAATAGCTATAATCATTTTTTTTTAGGAATAAGCAGAATAATGGAATGAGTTATGATATAGAGTCAGAAATTTTTTTTATAGTCTCTACATATAATATTTGTAGTGAAAATATTAGGCAGTGTATTTTGCACTTTTGGGGATTTTTAAGGAATTTTAAAGATCTAACAGGTCTAGTGAATAAAAAGTTAGTCTTTTCCTTTAAGAGGGGAAGGAACATTAAGGACCTGTTAGTTTATACTAAATTTATTAGACCAGAATTGAGATTGCCTATACAAATTGTGGAAAGAGGCTTTAAGCCTTGTGGGAAGTGATTTCAACTACCCTGCCATTACTTGGTAAAACTACTCGGGTACCAACCCCTTTGCCCAAATGTTCTTGGAATTCATAAATTCCAACGTCCTGGATCAACTAATCCATAGTTCCACCAGGGGCTCAAATATCCTAGACCTGGTCATTACCAACATGGGAGATCAGTGCTGCACACCAGTGGTCACCCCCTCGTTGGTCAAGTCTGACCATAAGCTAATCACCCTTGACGTCCACATCCCATCTCCACCCCACAGTAGGGAAACCTCCATAAAAAACTTCTCCAAAGCTAACTTCATGCTACTCAAGTCAGAAGTGACAAACTTCATGACACCCATACAGATGGGAGCTGAAAGTTCGATTGCTGAATCCTACACTAAGGCACTGTACGAGCACATCCACTCATGCATGAATCGTGCCATTCCAATTAGAACTAAGACAGTCTCCTCCTCCAAAAAAAGGAAGCTAATCTGGTGGTCCTCTGCCATAAATAAACTATACAACAGAAGGAAGAAACTGTTGCAGAAAAGAAGAAAATCCCAGGATGCAAAAATCCCTTACCAGCCTCAGTAAGAAGCTGAAATCCCTCATAAAATCCTCCAAAGCTAGTTACAAAAATAAAATTGCCAAAGATTCCAAGGACAGCTACAAGGCATTCTATAGTTATGTCAAGAATCTAAATGGCAATGCTGAGATCTGCTCTGAGCTACAACAGAATGGCATTAAATATACTTATTCCAAGGATATTGCCAATATCCTGGCAGATCGATTCAGTGCCAACTTCACCCCCCTCTGACCCACTAAAGGGCCCACCTCAATACCAAAGATTGCCAAATTCTGGTAATCATGGCCACACAGGTAAAACACACACTCTCCAAAGCTAAGAATACAGCATTCATGGGACCAGATGACATCCCAGGCTGTGTACTACATGAACTACAAAATGAACTGGCACCTCATCTAAGTGTCATGTTTAATCATAGCCTCACTTCAGGCTTTGTGCCCAAGGAGTGGCGCACAGCTATAATTATCCCACCCCACAAGGCGGGATCCACCTTGGATCCTAGGAACTATCATCTCATCAGTCTGATGAGCCTGATCTGCAAAGCCATGGAACGCACTATCATGGAACTTATAATCAAAGACATTGACAATCTTCAAACACTGGACCCCACCCAGTTTGGTTTTGTAAAGGGCCAATCTTGTCTCCTCAATCTGATTGACTTCTTTGAATCAGTCTCCAGAGCCATGGATGAGGACAAAGTTGTCCACACAGCCTATCTGGACCTCGCCCAGGCCTTCAACACCATCACCCACTCTGGAATCATAGATAAACTTACTAAGCTGGGCATTAATCCCTACATCACTCGATGGGTTGCCAACTGGCTTGCTGACAGAACCCACACTGTAAAAGTAGCTGACTCAAAATCCAGCTCCAGACACGTGAGTAGTGGAGTACCTCAGGGTTCAGTCCTGGGACCGCTCTTGTTTGGCATGTACTTCTCTGTAGTACAGGCCAGCACTAAAGGACTCTGGCTAACAATGTTCACATCTGGCTGCAAACTGGGAACCATTATTCAATCCCCAAATTATGTGGATATTCTACAAAAGGGCCTTACAGAAACAGATGCTTGGTGCCAGAGTCATGGGCTCAAGCTCAATGCCAAAAAATGTATAGTTATCCCCTTTGGGAAAAATCATGTTCCCATGAATTGCCACATAAGTGGCAGTACACTAAATACTGAAAGTGTGATAAGGGACTTAGGGATACAGGTGGACAGTGGTCTCACCTTTGATAACCACATTGCCACAACAGTCAGGAAATCCTTCTATGTGGAGCACCTCATCACTAAGGGCTTTTCATCCCGAAAAAAAGGTCATTGTCCCACTATACTCATCCTTCATTAGACCCATTATAGAGTACAATGCCCTGTTTGGTATGTACCTCACAAGACATCTGCAACAAATGGGAAAGGCCACAAAAATACCTCACTAAAAGAATCACAAGCCTAAAGCAGATGCCCTATGCTGACCGTCTAAAAAAACTCCAGCTATACTCTGTCGCATATCGCCTACTCAGAGGCGATCTCTGCTTAACATACAAGGCCATGTCAAACCCAGAGCTGTTGGACATGCTACACTTAAAGAAATCCCAATCCCTCAGAGTCACATGCTCCAGGCATCTAAACCTGGTCATCACAATGAACAAAACATGCTGGAGGGATAGCTTCCTGACCCAGAGACTCCCCATTTTCTGGAATAGATTTCCCATACATGTCAAGCTGAGTGCCTCTTTGGCCCTCTTCAAAAGGAACCTTGATGATTGGATGGGAGATAAGAAATTCACCCTGGGGAATCACGTCAGTTGCCCTGCTAGACAGGAGACCAGGGAAGTAAATATTCTGGGAAGAAATAGCCAGGGAATTGTTATGGCTAGGCTTGTATAGGCCCTAGGGCCAATAGCCTAGTACCAACCTATGAACTTATGAATCTATATAAAACTAGAGAGACTTATGTGTCTGTAGTTTCCAGGGTCTGTAGATGGCTCATCTTTGTGCAGAGGGATCACTGTTGCTGTTCTTCATTCATGATACATGAAGCCGGTTTGGAGGCTACATTTAAACAACAATTCCTGAGGTCCTGATGGGTCATGTTTCATGCTTTTTTGAAGGCATCCTGGGATATTGTCTGTCCACATTGATGCAGTGTTCTTGACCTTAGTGACAGCATTAAAGGACCTGTTCCCTAGTGATAGCAAGGGAAGTTATATTTGATGGTATTTCCTGAGGGAAGGTTGAGGGGGAGATAGTGGTAAAGTTGGTGCTGAATTTGTTGCCCAGTAGGTTTGCTATATCTTCTGGCTCAGTATAGGTGGCTCCATTTAAAATGAGCTCTGCACACAATTGTGTGTTCCCTTTGAGTATGAGGACATAGCTAAAGAATGCCTTGTGGATGTCCTTGGCCTCGGAGGCCAAATTTACCTCAGATGTGGCTTTGGTAGACTTTTTTGTCCTCTGAGTTGCTCATTTAGTTTGATGAGGGTGCTTTTATCCTGCTGGGTGCTGCACCTCCTAATTTTTGCCATGATTTTCTTCCTCTTTTTATACAGCCTATTGATTTTGTGATTCCATCAGGGTGGCTTATTTTTTTAGTTTGTTCTCTACTTCCTCCTTGTGGGTACAGCTGCCTCTATGCAGCTATTAAGATGCTTGTAAAGGGTCACTATGAACAGTTCTACATAGGCAGTAGTGTTCTCAGGGTTTATGGGGGGGCTTGAACTTTTGCCAGGTTATCACTTAATAGCAGGAAGTTAGCCTTAGAGTAGTTCCTAAATATTCTAGGGTTAGCTGACGTCCTGATTTTATTTCTACTTCAAAGTAGACTATTTTCTGCCCTGACCTTGCCTTACCAGGGAAGACATTACAGTAGGGGGTGTGCAGCATGAATTACAGTAGGGGGTGTGCAGCATGCATTACAGTAGGGGGTGTGCAGCATGCATTACAGTAGGGGGTGTGCAGCATGCATTACTGTATGGGGTGTGCAGCATGCATTACAGTAGGTGTGTGCAGCATGCATTACAGTAGGGGATGTGCAGCATGCATTACAGTAGGGGGTGTGCAGCATGCATTACAGTAGGTGGTGTGCAGCATGCATTACAGTAGGGGGTGTGCAGCACTCTCCTATATTAGTCAGGATCAGATCCAGTATGATTGCATCCCTGGTTGGTGTATTGACTATCTGGTCCAGGGAGTCTGTGTTTACAAAATCCAGGAATCTCTGTGCCTGTACATTTGGTGTTGCATAGAATTCCCAGTTAATAGCAGAGTAATTAAAGTTATGCATGAATATGGTATTGGGTTGGATGGTGAGTGTTTCTAATAAGTTTAAATACATGGTATGGGTTTCCTAGGTTATAGATGTAGACCTATCGGTTGCAAGGAAGTGGTATTGGATTTAGCCTGTCATGATTTGAACATGGAGTAGCTCAAGTGCATTGTCCTGTTTGACTAGCCTTGAGGTATATTTAATTTTTATGTAAATCATACCACCTCCACCTTTAGTCCCTGTTTGTGTAGTAGCTGGTCTAAATGTGTGGAAGGCATTATAACCTTGCAGTGTTGGTATGCTCTCAGCATCTTTAAACCATGTCTCAGTGACCGCACAGATGTCAGCATTCTCTAGGGTTGAGATCTTTTATAGAATGGAGGTTTTGTTCATAGGTTCATAGATTAGTACTAAGCTAACTGCCCTTGCGAGCCATTTTAAGCCTAGCCAATTATCCCTTGTGAGACTCAAACCCTGCACCTTGTGTTTGCAAGGCAAACACTTTAACCATTAAGCCACCCTCCCTTGTGTTTAGACTCCTAGCATTGAGCAGTTATACCTTTAGATTTTCTTGGTTTTGGTTTGCTATGTCCAAGGTACTTTTAGTTTGGCATTGACTAAAAAAGGCACTATGGGGGAAGACAATGTTTTAGCTAACATTCGAAAGTCTAGATGAGAGAGCTGCAGACCATCCCTGGCAAAACAGTGTGGTTTGTTGAACATCTTTCATGCTTACAAATATTGTACCCCCTTAGAATGCCACAAGAAACTAAGCCAATTATTAAAGTCAGTCATATTTTGTTCATATTGTGGCATCATCCTGCAGCAACTGGAAAGGCCACAGAAATACCTCACTAAAAGAATCACAAGCCTAAAGCAGAAACGGATACGCAGAATAGTAGAATGTAAGATGGGAGATGAACAGTTCAGATTCAGATCAGGATGCAGCACAATTGACCCGATGTTTGCATTGAGACAGATACTTGAGAAGAAACTAGAGAAGAGGAGAGAGTCAAACTGGGCTTTCCTAGACTTGGAGAAAGCATATGACAAGGTCCCAAGAAAGCTGATCTGGGCAGTACTGTGGTGGTTTGAAGTCCCAGAAACATTGGTAGAATTAGTACAGGCTATGTACAAGGAACCAGTGACTCAAGTATGAACAGTGTTTAGCCTCAATGAGGGGTTCCCAGTGGGAGTGGGTGTACACCAGGGTTCAGCTCTGAACCCACTGCTGTTCATACTGGTAATGGACTACATCAGCAAGCAGGTTGGAGGGGTCAGAGCAACAAAGCTGCTGTATGCAGATGACGTGGCAGTACAGGCAGACTCTGATCTAGAACTTCAGCAAAAGATAGGAGAATGGAATGCAAATCTGAAGGCACATGGGATGAAACTAAGCACAGATAAGAGAGTGGTAATGGCAGCAGATTGGGGAAATCAGAAGAAGCTGAGAATAGAGATAGATGGGAAGATAGTGGAACAGGTAAACAGCTTCAAGTATCTGGGAGGGGTGGTTGAGGAGAAGGGTAGTCTGAATGAAGAGGTCAAAGCTGGAATCAGAGGGGCTGCAGCCAACTGGCATAGAGTATCAGGTGTAGTATATGACAGAAGAATGCCAAAGAGGCTGAAAAGTAAGGTGTACAAGACAGTGGTGCGACCAGTACTACTGTATGGTACAGAAACCTGGGCAGTAAAGGCAGAACAGTTGAAGAAGCAGAGGTGATGGAAATGAAGTGCCTGAGAAAGGTGGTAGGATGCACACTGCGAGACAGGCGATGAAATGACGACATAAGAGCAGTAGCCAAAGTAGCTCCAATTGCAGAAAAGATCAAAGAAAACAGATTACGATGGTATGGGCACATGTGTAGAAAAGCAGAAGACAATCTGGTGAGGGAGATTTGGGACAGACAGGAAGAAGGTAAGAGGAAGCGAGGGCATCCAGCAAAGAGGTGGATGGATTGTGTGAAAGAAGATCTGAGACAGTCAGGCATGAGTGTTGAAGAAGGCAGGAGAGTGGCACTGAATCGAGAGAGTTGGCGACAGTTAATACGATACCCCGACCCCATGTAAATGGGAAAAAGGGAATGATGATGATGATGATGATGATTGTGGCATCATCCATGGAGAAGGTAAAATGATGCGCAATGCTAGGCTCATACCAGTCTAGGACACATATTCTGAGAGTTGCATAATATCTCTCTTCATATCGTCTAGGGAGGTATGTCTCAGGTCATTTACACCCACATGAACTATGAGTCATAATGGTACTTGTGGTCCACTTATCTGAGTGAGTCCATAATGCCCCTGCTAAACAACTGACTGTGACTTTCTCCTTACTCAGCCTTGTGAGTGGGACATCACTGATGGAGTCTCCAATGGCCAGAATGTTGGATTGTGTGGTGGCTTGCCTTATGGAGTTAGAAGTAGAGGCTGCATCAAATATGGCTGTATGTGTTGATGTGGGTGTTGTTTTGAAAGAGTGTGTTCTGGGCTGCTCGGGGTATTTGTTATGTGTACTTCATCTAGGAGGTCTTTGAAGTTTAGGAAGGTTACACATAAGTGCCTCAGCATATGTGGGTCTATATGTTTGCTTTGAATTGTGTGTGAGAGATGCAGTGTGTGTACTACTGACAACCTTATTGACATTAGGAGTACTTTTATGTGAGAGCTTTGTTTCCAGTGACATTGTGTAAATACATCTCTCACATACCATATCAGTTTGTCTGAGAATTAATTGGTTGCCTGGAAACATGAGGCAATTTTTATATTGCATCAGGATGCCCATATCCACCAAGCTGGTAACGGAGATAGTTGCAAACTTCATATCCATGGCAGCAGACACTTTTTTTATTTATTAGACAGTTGGAATGAGAATATAAACAGTGTCAGCCGTATCTGGATTGTCACTGCAAACTAGTTGCCCTGTGTGCAGCTAGGTATCGTTGAAATTTCAATGGTGCTTTTACAGGAAAAATGTCACTCATGATGTTTGGGTCTCTACAGGGCAGTGCCAAGCACTTAAGGGGGAACTAATAGGTACACCCTGAAAATTTAAGGATAAAGAATTTAGGCAGATATTCTGAAGTTAGAAATAAGTCAAACAGTAGTTACTGAAAACAACATATTGGCTTGTCAAAATGATGAAAACTGGGGAGTCGTGAATGGCTACTGCCTGGCTGCTAGTAGTACTCGTCTCACCACAGCTTCAATCTGCTGGGATTCAATGCTCCTTTATTACTTTTCTTACCAGAAGCAAAACTTAAACACCAATCCCAAGATGAGAAGCAGGCCACAGACTAGACACTCAATGCCCAACCAGAAACAGTCCGGAATCAATGCACTCTGCTCCTTCTCTTACCAGGAGCAGAATATAAACACAGATTCCAAGCTGTCACCTGTGAAGCAGTTATTATGTTTTCCAGTGATCAGCAGATACCAGGAAACAATGGCCCTGTACTCCTTCTCTCACCAGGAGAAAACAGAAGCACTAATCCCAAGATGACTACTGAGAGGCAGAATGTGGGCTCTCCAGTGTTTGCTGGTCTTGCAATAGATGTTGCATATTTTAAAGGTAATATGGAAAAAATGGGTTTATATCCTCAGCCCTGCAGTGTGCACTAAGCCGTTAGATATGACAGAAGGGTTAACTTAAAATTTAAGCTGCTAAGTGGAGAGACACTAATTTTAAAAGAGCTAAAGAGAGTGAAGGGGGGGTGGGCACTTTGTATACTGGTTCTATGGAATACAGTGGGATGGCCAAAAATGTAAATAGTTGAAGGGGAGTGATTTCACAAAATGATAATTTTGTAGTGACTCACAACAGCCAATGAAACGAGAGAGGGAAAGAGATATGTGATCAAATCAGCATAAGAGTCAAGCAGCCTACCAGCTTCAGCCTTACAGGTTCATAGATCAGTACTAGGCTAACTGCCCTTGCGAGCCATTTTTAGCCTAGCCAGTTACCCCTTGTGCGACTCAAATGCTGCACCTTGTGTTTGCAAGGAAAACACCTTAACCATTAGGCCCCCCTTATATATCAAACTTGTCCAAGTAAAGGAACAAGAAATGTTGATAACAAATAGGATCACTCCACCAGTGATACGCACATCTGTAAACTTTGGGCACAATGTGATGTTATGTGCATTTCACAAAAGTGGTTTTCTCTGCATGGCTGCATGTTTTGTTTTGATGCTTGAATTTAGAAGCAAAAAAGTGGATCCTTGTAATGTTTTAGCTGATGAATGCTCTTTGGAATTCATACTACTGAAGCAATAAACAAATTGAGTTGCACTTTCATGTTATGGTGGAAATGACAGGAATTTTCTGGCAGATGTCAGAAATTATTTACTGGAGACAGCCTGCCCATTACTGCATGATTCACCTTACTCAGATCTACCATTGATTTATTTCAATTGCATTGCCCTTGTGTTTTGCCAGTATTATTAGAAGCTATATTACTGAAATTGTAAAAGTGCAATAACAAATTTAATGTAATCAGCAAATAGTGCTTTCTTTTCCACTGCATAGCCAAGCTGGAACAAATGTTTGTCTAAGTTGAATACTGTATTTTTATTTTTCCTAGCTGATGTGCAGCTTTATGTTATGTAGACATAATCAGTGAGAACAAATTCCAGGCTGGAGGCAGACTGACTGGCATGTGTTTCAGTTAGGGAAGATTATAAGAGTAATGGTGACCCATTTTAGCACTGTCAAGATACTTCTTAAAACAAAACAAATAAAATAAAAGATCCATTACAGTTATTCTGCTCTTCAAAAGAAAGAATGACTTTGATGGTATGTAAGATAGCTTCACTGTGCAATCTGCCTTTATTGCATGATAGTCTTTCTGTCAGTACTAGATAACCATCAGTCTTTTTTACCTCAAAAGTTTAAGGCTACAAACAGTGAACAAGTTGATTCCCGTATTCCATGATTTTCGGAATTTTCTCTGTATGACTGAGCAAATTCATTTAACAGAGGGTGCTCATTACGTTCTCCTGAAAGCAGACAGTTTTGTATGGTGATCCTAGCTAGAAATCACAAAAAAATGCATGTCTACTGTATTTGACCTTATACACTTAACTTTTAAACCAGCAGCCTTCTTACCTAACCTTTTCAGTGTATCCATTGTTGTTTCTAATGCAGAAAAACAACATAGATATTGCCACTGAATCTTCAACTCCATTATTTAAAACAGTTTAATCTGTTTTGCCTTTTTCTTTCATCTAGATTTAAATGGAGTATATCAAGTAATGCATTTGTATTCACAGATTATTGGACTGTGGTTGAAAATGGGCTACCGTGGACCCTTTTGCTTACATGGCAACAAATAAGCAAAAATAAATATTGAAGATGTGGAAAGCAGGAAGCACCTTCTAGATAACTAGCCAAGATTTGCATCAGATAATTAACTGTGCTATCATGCCTGTTGGACGGATCATTATTAATAAGAGTTATCTGGGAAATAGTGATACCTTTATAAGTGAAGGATACTTTCACTGTTATTTATTTTATTTCCTAAATGTGTAAGACCTGGTGATAGAAGCACTTGCATGATGTTATTTTTTCAGTAACTTTGTCAAAAGCCATACAGTACCCTAGCTGAGGCTATGGAAGTCAAACAAAACTTCCCAGTCCATTGTCCACCCTCCTGATGCACAGGGATGAAGCCCTGAGTGTGACACAGATGTCTCATGTTTGATTAATGGTGGAGGTTCTTGAGTGGACAGGCTGGGGAGCATGGGAGTGAGTGGCCATTTCTGCCTCGGCCATCGTAAGTGGAGTATGTTGGTTCTGTGTCAGTGATCGGCTGACACCTGGAGGGTGCACTAGGTACTCAACCAAAACAGAATAGGCTGAGCACAAAGGGAAGACATAGGTTGTAGGATTCTCATTTTGCTTGGTGATGAGCCTGGTGCTATCTTCTGGGGAAGGAGCTGGCAAGCTCCAGTAGACTCAGTGGGCATCACTAAGGAAGAGGAATGGTGTCGTTTGTTTGAAGTCCTGGGATTTACTGGTAAATCAGAGAGATTTATTAAAAAAAAAGACATTTATTGTAGTTTATCTAATCAGTTATAACGATCGGCCACAAAAGTGAAACAAAACGATTTCTTCTATGTCTATTAAAGACCTCGGTCATGCTGAGACAATCAGTCTTGCCTTTTGGAGCTATCTATATCCCATCAACCTGAAGACCTAGCTCCCCCATTCCCCTTCCCCAAGTCTGGAGAAATGGAAGACAACTGAGGAACAGCATCTAGTTGTCCCCTCCAGTGGGCACTATAGGGCAGCTCAAATGTAGCATCACCCTCAACATTTCACCAAGAGATTCTATATGCAATGTAACTCTCTGCCACTATGGCCCTGATGATCACACCACTGATGCAGAGCTCATGACTCAAGCCTGGTGATGCTTGCATGCTCCTATGCATGTGCTGAAACCCAGCTACAGTGCAGAAGTACTACTTTGTGTGCCACGTGTACCCCGATGTCTGTCATATATGCACCCCATTGTCTGTCATATATATGCTGTATTAATCCTCTGCCCCCACTTGTGGTCTGCACAGCAGGGACCAGCGCACTTCTCCCACCCTGAGATAGGTAAGCTGACACAGATCACTCTTTCTTCTCTCTTTGCCATCTTGTATTCTGAGGTTGCTAGTATGCCTCAGATTGCCATGGTCATAGGCTTTTATCCCTTTGTACCCCAGTGCCAGCGGTCAAAAACTGACATGTTAGCAATGCTTCTTTTTCTATTAGCCCAGAATTACTGCCCTTACTATACAGATCTTATGGACTAGAATCCACAGGGACACATAACAGTACTGTGTGGTTATATGTATAATATGACTAACATGGCATAATGTCAAGAGGTTTATTCTGTCAGCTTTGTATGCAAATAGTTAATTAACAGTAGTTAACTGTGGTGGCTGCATAATGTAAGGACAGGTACCCAGGTACCCCTCCACCCTCGGCCACTCTGCCAGTCACACAGTAAAATACATCACATATCTCATACTTATCCTGTTGCCAGGACATCCATGCTGTCTCCTTTTCCAATGACCAGGTAATACAAATGTGATTACAGTTCTGTCCTTAATGCCAGACATTCGAGTTTCACACTTCATATCCTTCAGTAAATGCATGTTAGGATGTTAGGGCAAAAACTGTTTATGATGTATGCCAAATATTTCCAGGTCCTACATGACGTTATATGTTCTAGGCATTGTATAATACCTGAGATCCTCAATATGTACCATAAAAAGGAAAAGAAAAAAAAAAAGCTGCTGCCCTAACATCTCAGTTAGTGCAGTAGGCTAATGTTGGGGGAGTTCTTGAGTCAAGCAGAAGAACCTATGGGTGTTCTTGGGCATCTGTGCTTCCATCTGGGGGTGTTTTTTTAATGATCTACCCACTTCTTTCCCTGCCACCCTCCATGTTCATTAATTATATCTGAGGGCAACTCCCCTTTGTGGACCATGCCTTCCCTTAGGAGGCATATCAATGAGTGCCTTTCTGCCTTGGATGGGCATGCCCATCCCTTCTCTGTTGCTCTGTCAATAGCCCCAGCTGCTAACCAAACCTGGGTCACCTGGGCTCTAATGAAGACCTTACCCCCCTATTCCAACAAAGTGGCTATGCTTATGCAAGTCTCAATGCAAAAACCAATATATTAGGGTAATCACTTCATTCATAAAGGTTACCTTGAGGTTTGCGGTATATAGGTTGCATACATCTTGTCATAACCTTTATGAACTCCTCCCAATATTGTCTCTATCTGACCATAACCAACAACTTTCAAAATGAAGAGAAAGTGACTTTAAAGTAAAACACTTTTTTGAAGTAAAATAAATTGCAATAAAATAAAAGCAAAATACAAGAAACAATGCAAGTGTGCAAACTGTGAATGAAGAATTCCAAAACAGTTACTTAACAGCAGCAGTCCCACAGCAGTGACAGTTCCCAAAGATAACAGTCTTAAAGCAATGACTACAGTAATACCTTACATGATATGACAGTGTCAAGTGAACAGCAATATATTAGCTCAGAGTCACATAACAGGATGCCTATCTGAAATGCATACAATGAATGCTGCAATACCAAACTTAGCATAAGTACAGAGGAGCATTAACATCACCCTGCCTCTAACAGGTCTTCCCACAGCATACCTACACTCGAACAGTAGGTTCATTGAGTGGTTTTCCACTGATTTTGTTTAATCGTGTTTTTTTGAAGTCACATGCACTTCTGTTGTGTGAGCCACAGTACACTGCAGTGAGATTTTTCACTTTTTCAGACTGCAGTGCAGTTGTGAATTTGGTATACATACGGAACCAAACCTCCCCACATGAGAAGTGTATGGGGATTGCTTCAGTTTAAAAAAACAATTCTATCTTTCCACTTTACTAAGTTATGCTTCTCAATATTCAAAAATCAGAGAAGTGTGTTTTGTGAAGTGCAGAAGCACACTGTACTAAGTCAACCTCCAGTTATTTAAAGGTATTTAAAGTATCTAAAGTGCCACCCCACAGAAGCTGAACAATCAGAATTCAGCTTACATCCCATAGAAGATGGCCACTCAGAATTCAGCCTACTTCTCCACAGAAGCTAGTAAATCAAAAACAGGTACTCCAGTCTTTCAGTGAAACCCAAGCACAGGTAGCACTCATGGTGAAGCCTCAATTCTCAGCGGAAGCAGGCATACTGCAAACCAACACCTGGGAATCTGATGAAGTCCTCACAATGTACTGAATCAATAAAGCCCAGCAGTAAAGGGACTTTGTGGTCTTCTCCTCCTCCTCTGTAGTTTGCCGTTGTCTTCTATGGATTGTACATTAGTGTGAGCAGCTCAGGACTCAGAAGCAAAAAGGAGTACTGCACATTGTTGCTCTGACTCCTTGCCATCGAGATTGCGAAGACACATTTTCTTTCCTGGTCTCAGTATTGCTAATGACTTTATTGATCTAGCATCACAATACTTCTGCTCCAAGAACTGCTAGTCTGAGCTGGCAGCATATTTTCTCACGTTTTCCACAGAATGAATAACTCTCTCAGCTTGACCATTTGACTGAAGATATCTTGAATAAGAAAAAATGTTGGATCTTCCATTGTTATGAAAAAATCTTGGCTGACAAATTTTGTTATCTTTATTTATGACAAGTATAGCAGTAGTAATATACTACAAAAAAAAAACATTTATTTCATTCACAAAATGACTGTCTGTAATTAAATACCTTTAATAACCTTAGGATATTTGGAATAGTAGTTGGCACAAATCATGTCCTGATTGTGCCTAAAATGGAAAATAATTGAATCCAGTTTACTCCATGGTGGCTGAGTAAGGCATCACAGGCCTTTTCTTTGCATTTGGCAGTTATTGAATCTGCTGCATGTATTTTCTCTAATATACATTTTTAAAACAAAACTACAAATAATCACTCTTTTTGAGTTGATCTACTGATTTTACATTTTACTATCTAAACCTGGCAACACACTTGTGTGAGTCATTACATACTTGAATTAAAACATTGCAAAATCCAAATACTGACTGATCACAACACCTAACGTGGTAATTTCAGAAAGTCTACGGTCAGCAATGTCGACATTACGGAATCTACCTCGACTTCCAGTTATGTCCTACTAACATTTTCCGGGGGGGAAAGCCCCCCTACACCACCCATGTGGGGGACTGCACCCCCCACACCACCTGCTAATTATATATACCAACTCCGAGATTGCACTACAGTGAGGGAAAGGGTACATTTCCTGATCCCCACTGTAGTGCGATCTCCATTCAAAATGACAAATCCACAACAGCAAATGCTAGTGTGCAATCACTGTTGTGGATTCAAACATTTACAAATCAACATTATGAAACCTTGGATGAAATCTTGGAATAGTGACATTTGACCTTCCAAGGATTCACGTAACTATCATAGCGAGATTATGATGGTAAACAGTCTTTACTTATCAGGTTAAAAAAACACTCCACCAAAGGCAGTTCGAACAAAAGAAAAAGCTGCAAACATAAAACGAACGTGCCACCTTCTCAGTATCAGTATAATGCAGTGTAAGCAAAAATAGCTAAACTCTCTCTTTATTAATACTTAAAATTGACTTGTGGTCAGGAACAGGACAAGCGCTTTCGGTTATTCAAACCTTCTTCAGATCCTGTTTTCTTAATAAACTTAGCCCTTTTTAGCTGATCTAAGGGCTGCCGACACTCCCTCCTGTATGACATCAATTTAAAGTGGTAGAGCTTCAATATACAGCTAACTCTTGTATTTGAGGCTTCGTTCTCTAAGAATGGGCTTTAAAGGCACTATTCAATTTAGCCCTGGTGGATGATCTGCCCTTAGATCCATTATCCATCTTGTTTTTTTCAGCCTCTGTTTTATTGAGCAAATCTCCACCTCATATGGATTCTTTAATATGTGATAAAGCCATGAATCTGAATGTTGTTGTTGTTGTTGTCTTTCGGCTTTTCCTGGTTAGGGGTCGCCACAGCAGAACTCCAGTCCACTAATGATTGGCAGTAGATTTTCATGAACGCTGAGGTGCCAGCTCGACGTTCAACCTTCAACGAAGGCAGGCCCATTTACGCATGTCTTTCGAACACCCACCCAACCGTGGGGAGGACATGCAGACTCCACACAGAAGGCACTCCGCGCACTCCAGCCGAGAATCGAACGGGAGAACCTCTTGCTGTGAGGCAACAATGCTACCGCTGCACCACCGTGGAAGTCAAAGCCATGAATCTGAATATATGATTACTAAATTTGGAAATATGCTGAAAAAGAGCATTTGTTTCTACTTTGCTTCTTATGTGTGAAGCATGTCTAAGAATGCATGCTTTTAGCATCCTATCAGTCATCATCTCAGAAACAATACTAAATAAGGAACAATTGAATTTACTTGAGAAATTATTACGTTTTATACAATCAGTGTGATCACTGCTACATGAAATAGTAAAGATTTAAAATGTTTCGGATGGAATGTCACCCTGAAACATATCTTAGGAACCAATGATGAAGATGGAACAAAAGATAGATGTCATTTTAAGAAACCAAGCAGTTTTTTTCCGCTAACACATCCATTTGTGGATATGTTTGTTCAATTATATGAGAATGAGATCTCTAAACTTATACAAGGAAACAGAACAAAACATTATTCCAACCTGACTAAAAAAGAGTTCAAACAGTTAAAGGAATTACAACAAAAGAGTGATATTGTGATATGACCAGCAGACAAAGGTGGGGCAATTGTGGTAATGGATTCGTCGAAATATGTTTTTAAGATGGAAAAAATGTTAAGTGATAAGGAGACTTATTTAATAATAAATAAGAGAGACTTGAATGTGCTATTAGCTAATGTGAAGGGCACACTGTATGAAATGCTAATGAATGGAATGTTAACAAGAGAGTTATTCGACTACTTTGAAGTTTTGCACCTGACAGTATCATCCATAAGTGGCTTACCAAAGATACACAATGACTGACTGGAACTACCAATGCGCCCAGTAGTAGCGGGCAGAGGATGGATAACTGAACCAGTATCTATATATTTTAAGATCAATTAAAAAAACTTATGTATAAAGCAAACACAGTGGTGAAAGACTCTGCACAATTTTTACAACAGCTGTATGAGAAAATGGAACCTAGGAAGTCTTTTGAGGGTCTGCTATTGGTAACAATGGATGTGAATAGTCTGGTCACTACCATAACGAATGACTATGGTATAGAGTCTATTCGCAAGTTTGCAAATACGGAGCCATTGAACATCATTTTGCTTTGTCATCTTCTAGACATAGTTCTAGACAATAATTGGTGCAGCGGTTAACGTTGTCGCCTCACAACAAGAGGTTATCTGGTTTGATTCTCAGCTGGGGTGCCTTCTGTGTGGCGTTTGCATGTTCTCCCTGTATTCGCGTGGGTTTCCTCCTGGTACTCCGGTTTCCTCCCATATTCCAAAAACATGCATCTGGAGCATTTCTCCCCAGGCCTCCGCTGAAAACAGGCTCTGTTGAACCTAGTCGGACTATCCCAGTCAACAAATGTTAAATAAATAAAATAAAATAAATAAAATAAAATTTGTATATGGCAATACTTACTATTGGCAGAGATTGGGGGGTTGCGATGGGGACCCCCTTTGCCAATAGTTATACTAATTAGTACTTGCTCAATGGGAAAAGGAATGGTATGGAGATATGAGAAACATCTGGAGAGACAACCTACTACTATATAACAGATTTGTGGATGACACTTTGATTCTCTGGGAAGGGAATGACACATCACTTAAGGAGTTCATTGATTTCTTATCTAGTACAACAACCATTATGAAATTTGTTGTGAAGAGCTCATAGGTTCATAGGTTCGTAGATTAGTACTAGGCTAATTGCCCTTGTAGGCCATTTTAAGCCTAGCCAATTATCCCTTGTGAGACTCAAACCCTGCACCTTGTGTTTGTAAGGCAAACACCTTAACCATTAGACCACCCTCTCAACCCTCAAGTTATGAAATTGAATTCCTGGATGTAAAATTAATGTTAGATGCATTCGAAGCTATAAAGACAACAGTGTTTAAGAAACCGATGTGACGTAACCATATGCTGCATTATACTAGCATGCACCCTAGGCATATATTTAATAACATAGTAGATAACCAGGTGGCTCGTATTTCTAAACTATGTATGGATGAAGATGTTTTCATAGATGAACAAGAGAAACTTCTGAATAACTTTATGGAAAGAGGCTATGAAGAGAGAAGAATATATAAGAGCAAAGGACAAGCATTGGCTATGTGAGAACAGAAAGGACAGCCTTATTATTTGAGATGGCACCAACAAGGTACAAAACAGAACAGAGGAAGAAATACTAATAATAGTAAGCTAAGATGGATGCTTACTTATGCTACTGATAATACAGCAATATGTAACATGATCAAGAAATATCGGCCTGTCTTGACATCTGACCACAAAATCAAGGAACTGGTGGGAGAGAATCCGAGTTTTGTTTTTAAAAACAAAAAGAACCTTAAAAGACTGTTATGTCAGAAAGATGGGAAGGATGAAAATAGATCAAAGGAAGTAAGTTGTTGTATCTTTTGGCTTTTCCAGGTTAGGGGTCACCACAGCGGAACTCCGGTCTGCTAATGATTGGCAGTAGATTTTTACGTACCGACTTGCCAGGCCTGACGCACAACCTTCAACGAAGGTATACCCATTTATGCATGCCTCCTTTAGCTGAGAATTGAACAGGACAACGTCTTATTGTGAGGCGACAATGCTACCGCAGCATCACCACCGCAGTAGATCAAAGGAAGTAAGTGCTTCTCAGAAATCAAATAAGGGCACCCACAAATGTGTTTTTTGTAAGGCATGTCCTCTTATCAACACAAGCAATGTCTGTGTATCAGGAAACTAACAGGGAATATTATTTTCAGAGATAAGTAAACTGCAGTAGTAGAAACATTACATATGTCACAACTTGCACACTCTGCAAGGCCTTCTATATTGGCAAGATTTATAGGATGCTAAAAGAATGCATTCTTAGACATGCTTCTGACATAAGAAACAAAGTCAAAACAAATGCTCTTTTTCAGCATATTTCCAAATTTAGTAATCATACATTCAAATTCATGGCTTTATCACATATTAAAGAATCCATACGAGGTGGAGATTTGTTCAATAAAACAAAGGCTGAAGAAACAAGATGGATAATGGATCTAAGGGCAGATCATCCACCAGGGCTAAATGGAATAGTGCCTTTAAAGCCCATTCTTAGAGAACGAAGCCTCAAATACAAGAGTTAGCTGTATATTGAAGCACTACCACTTTAAAGTGATGTCATACAGAAGGGAGTATCGGAGACACTTAGATCAGTTAAAAAGGGATAATTGTATTAAAAAAAGAGGATCTGAAGAGGGTCTGAGTAACAGAAAGCGCTTGTCCTTTTCCTGAACACAAGTCAATTTTAAGTATTTTAATAAAGAGTGATTTTAACTATTTTTGCTTACACTGCAGTATACTGATACCGAGAAGGTGACAAGTTCATTTTATGTTTGCAGTTGTTTCTTTTGTTCGAACTGCCTTTGGTGGAGTGTATTTTTTATCTGATACCTTCCTGAGTTATTAACTACCCCACACTACTCAGGCAACTATGGAAAACGTGAGTAATGGAGCTAGTACTATTGATATCTTGAATAAGAGAACGAATCTGTCGATTGGTATAACCAATCCTTTGTTAAATATAAACTTAGAAAATAATACAATAATTGTAAATGCCACTGAAAAAATTAATAATAACTTTGGCGATGTTTTTAAAGAAGTAGAAAATGCCGCGTATCATTTGAAATGCTTACAATAGCAGTGCTTCCACATGGAAGCCTGCCTTCATCACCAAGTGATTCCTTGAGGTCTGCGTGTTAAATGCATGTTGAGTTATGGCAATGCCTTTCCAGAACTGATAGCGAAGTGGCAAAGTATTAATATAGAATCTAGCTTCAGTTATGTGAAGGTACTCATTGAGTTTTTTAAGCCCCAAGAAGAGAAATAAACTGAAATGCTAGAGGTGAAGCAGAAAGAGCTTGAGAGAATGGAATTGTCAGAGATGAATCTCGCTCAACTAGTGAAACTCCAACATAAATTAGATACTTATGACAGTAAACTGAAAATAATTAAGAGCAGTAAATTAACTAGAGATTATACAGATTTTTGAAATGGCCATCGGTTTGAGTGGCAGAGAAACAGGAGAATGAATGTAAACTAGCATGCACCCTAGGCATGTATTTAATAACATAGTAGATAACCAGATGGCTCATATTTCTAAACGATGTACGGATGAAGATGTTTTCAGAGATGAACAAGAGAAACTTCTGAATAACTTTATGGAAAGAGGCTATGAAGAGAGAAGAATATATAAGAGCAATAGACAAGCATTGGCTATACGAGAACAGAAAGGGCAGCCTTATTATTCGAGATGGCACCAACAAGGTACAAAACAGAAAAGAGGAAGAAATACTAATAATAGTAAGCTAAGATGTATGCTTACTTATGCTGCTGATAATACAGCAATATGTAACATGATCAAGAAATATTGGCCTGTATTGACATCTGACCAGAAAATCAAGGTACTGGTGGGAGAGAATCCAAATTTTGTTTTTAAAAACAAAAAGAACCTTAAAAGACTGTTATGTCAAAAATATGGGAAGAATGAAAATAGATCAAAGGAAGTAAGTGCTTCTCAGAAATCAAATAAGGGCACCTGCAAATGTGTTTTTTGTAAGGCATGTCCTCTTATCAACACAAGCAATGTCTGTGCATCAGGAAACTAACAGGGAATATTCTTTTCATAGATGGGTAAACTGCAATAGTAAAAACATTACATATGTCACAACTTGCACACTCTGCAAGGCCTTCTAAATTGGCAAGACTAATAGGATGCTAAAAGAACGCATTCTTAGGTTCATAGGTTCATAAGTAGGTACTGGGCTATTGGCCCTATTGCCTATATAAGCCTAGCCAAAAGGTACCCTGGCTTTCGCAACCCAAGAAAATTATTTTCCTGTGCCACTGTTGAGCAGAGCCACAGAAGTGATCCCTGGGGTGAATTTCCTATCTCCCATCCAATCATCAAGATTTGTCTTGAAGAGTGCTAATGAGGAGCTTTGTTTGATATAGATAGGTAGTTTGTTCCAGAGTATGGGAAGTCTCTGGGACAGGAATCTATCCCTCCAGCATGTTCTGTTTATTGTGGTGACAAGGTTTAGGTCCCTAGAGTGTGTAGCTCGGAGGGATTGGGAGCATCCAACACCTCTGGGTTTGACATAGCTTTGTGTGTTAGGCAGAGATCGCCTCTGAGTAGGCAATATGTGATGGAGTAAAGCTGCAGTTTTTTGAGATGGTCTACGTAGGGCATCTGTTTGCGGCCGGTAATCCTCTTTGTGAAGTATTTCTGTGGCCTTTCCAGTTGTTGTAGATGTCTTGTGAGGTACATACCAAAAGGGGCATTTTACTCTATAATGGGTCTTAATGAGTGATGAGTAGAGGGGAACAATGACCTATTTTTTCCTGGATGAGAAACTTTTTGTGATGAGGTGTGCCACATAGAAGGATTTCCTAACTACTGTGGCACTGTGATTATCAAAGCAGAGACTACTGTCCACCTGTGTCCCAAGGTCTCTTATCACACTTTCAGTCTTATGTAGACTACCGCCTATGTGGTAATTCATGGATACAGAGTTTTTACCAAAAGGGATGACAATGCACCTTTTGGCATTGAGCTTGAAGCCATGGCTTTGACACCAGGCATCTGTCTCAGCAAGGCCCTTTTGTAGGATGTCCACATCTTTTGGAGTTTTGATTATGGCTCCTAGTTTGCAGTCATCTGTGAACTTTGTTAGCCAAAGACCTTCTGTGTTAGCCTGTACTTCAGAGAAGTAGATACCAAACAGGAGAGGACCCAGGACTGGACCCTGTGGTACTCCACTTGTCACTGGTCTGAAGCTGGATTTGGAGTCTGCTGCTTTCACAGTGTGGGTTCTGTCAGTGAACCAGTTGGCAATCCATCTTGTGACATAGGGATTTATACCTAGTTTAGTGAGCTTATCTATAATTCCAGAGTGGGGGATGGTACCGAAAGCCTTGGCGAGATCTAGATAGGCTGTGTGAACCACCTTACCCTCATCTACGGCTTTGGTGACCACTTCAAAGAAGTCTATCAGGTTTAGGAGACATGATCTGCCTTTTACAAACCCGAACTGGGTGGGGTCCAGAGTTTGGAGATTACCAATGTCATTATTTATAAGTTCCATGATCATACGTGCCATAGCCTTGCAGACCAGGCTCGTCAGGCTAATGGGGAGGTAGTTTCTAGGGTCTGTGGTGGCTCGCCCTTTGTGGAGTGGGATAACCATCACTGTGCACCATTCAGTGGGCTCATAGCCTGAGGTGAGGCTATGATTGAACATGGTACTTAGGTGGGGTGCCAGATCATTCTATAGTTCATGTAGAACGCAGCCTGGGATGTTGTCAGGTCCCATGGATGCTGGCTTTGGAGAGTGTGTTTTTTACCTGTGCAGCTGTGATTATAGGAACTTTGCATTCTTCCGGTATAGAGATGGACCCTTTAGGGGATGAGAGGGGGGCAAAGTTAGCACTGAACCTATCTGCCAGGATGTTGTTAATATCAGTTGGTTCTGTATATTTAGGGTCATTGTGCTGTAACTCTGAGCAGATCTGAGTGTTGCCATTGAGATTATAGACATAGCTATAGAATGCTTTGTGATTGTCTTTAGAGTCAGTGGCAATTTTGTTTTCATAACTAGCTTTGGAGGATTTTATAAGGGATCTCAGCTTCTTACTGAGGCTGACCAGGGAGTTCCTCCAATCATGGAATTGTACTCTTTTTTGCAACAGTTTCTTTCTTCTGTTGTAGAGTTTGTTTATGGCAGGGGACCACTAGATTGGCCTCCTTTTTTTGGAGGATAGCATCTTGGTTCTGTTAGGGATTGCACGATCCATGCAATCATGTAAGTGCTTATAAAGTGCATTTGTGTAGGATTTAGCAGTCATACCTCTATTGCCCATCAGCATGGGTGTCATGAAGGCTGCTACTTCTGTCTTAAGAAGCATGAAGTTGGCTTTGGAGACATTTTTTATGGTGGTTTCCCTAATGGGGGGTGGGGGAGAGATGTGGATGTCTAGCGTGATTAGCTTGTGGTCAGATCTGACCATTGAAGAAGTGACCACTGGTGTGGAGCACCGGTTGCCCATGTTGATAATGACCAGGTCTAGGATATTGCTGCCCCTGGTGGGGGTGTGGATAAGTTGATCCAAGGCATTGGAATTTATGAATTCCAGAAAATGTTGAGCACAAGAGTTGGTACATGAGTAGTTTTCCTAGTTAATTGTGGGGTAGTTGAAATCGCCCATTGTTAGGGTGTTAGGTTGTACCCTAATGTTCTCCAGTGTATCAAGAAATGAGGAGTTGGAATCCTGGAGCATGATGGGGGATCTGTAGCAAGCTACAATTTGGACTGCGGTCTTGCCGAGAGTTAGTTGCACTTGGATAATCTCGGATGCACTATGCTGAGCAACTAGCCTGGAGGTGTGGATATCCTTAATGAATATGGACATGCCTCTACCTTTAGTGTTTCAGTCCAGGTTAGGTGGCCGAAAGGTGTGTTATGAATTATAGCTTGGTAATGCAGGGGCACTCTCTAGAGCCTTGAACCAGGTCTCTGTCACTGCACAGATGTCGATGTTCTCCATTTTAAGGAGTGCCTTGAGTGAGTGCATTTTGAGGTTTAGACTTCTAGCATTGAGTAGAAATACCCTCATATTTTGTTTGCTTGTACCTATTACAGTGGTGAATTTGTCATTTGAACCTTGCCTAAAAAAGGCACTATGGGGTAGCCAGAGCCTTAGCCTATATCCAGAATCCCAGGGGCAAGAGGTGCAGGCTATCTCTGGCAAAGCATCATGGTTTGTCGATCATGTCATCCCAGGCAGACAGATATTGGATCCCCTTAGGATGACACCAGAAGCTTAGCCAATTGTTGAAGTCAATCATTTTGTCCTTGTACTGTGGCATCATTCTGTGTGATGGCAGGATGCTACTCAGGGCTAGAGTCATACCTGCCTGGTCTACAAGATCGGTCACCTCCTCCATATCCCTTTTCATGTAGTTCAGGGAGGTACATCTCAGGTTATTGACACCAACATTGACAATGACAGAGTCATATTTGTACTTGTTGTGGAGTGACCTGAGTGCATGCGTTATGTGGCAGATCCTGGCACCCAACAGGCAGCTGGCAGTAACATTCTCCTTGTTTAGCCTGGTGAGTGGAAGATCAGTGTGCCTGACTATAGAGTCACCTATGACTAGAGTGTTAGGTACGTTGTTATGCCTTATGGGCTGTGGTTGAGTGGCACACTGAGTTTGTGGGCTATGTGTCATTTGGGTTGTATTGGGGGTGGAGGTAGCTTGTGTTTCTGCTTTGGAGGTCCCTGTTGCTTGGGCAGGTTTTTACTGAGAGCCTCCATGAATGTAGGTGTGCGTTTTGTGTTTCTATGTGTGTGTTTTGGTGGTGTAGGTTTTGAGGGACTACGTGATGAGTGTGGTGTGGTGCGTTTACCTTCTCCTCTTGATTGTCTAGTCCAGTCTTGGATGAAGAGAGCTTTGCTTCCAGTTTGGTTATATAAGTGCATCTCTCACAGGTTGTAATGTTGGGTGGTAGGAGGAGAGGGTTGTCTGTGTACATGAGGCAACTGTGGCAGTTTACTATTAAAATGTCGAATGGCACTACGTCGACTGTACTATAGTTGAACACGGAAGTTCGAAAATAGTAATGCCGACGTCAAAAAAACAATCTTGGAATGGTTTTAACATGGTTCGAGGTAGGTGTTCAGTATTATTCAGAACTACAAACATCTCCCCTACCTCGACCCATGTTAAAACACAGTCCTAGATTTTTTTTTGTCGTCGACATTACTATTTTCAAACTTCTGTGTTCGACTATAGTACAGTCGATGTAGTGCCGTTCGACATTTTAATAGTAAACCAATTGTGGCATTGCCCCAAGATGCCCAGATTCATCAGGTAGACAGGAAAAAACACCGGGAGCTAACCCTTAGACATGCCTGGATCGGTGCTTATTTGTTAAGTACAAGAAACTGTTTCCTCTAGACAAATGAGGAAAGTTGAGTGCTGTAGTAATTTGTAGCTTATTTAGTGCTTACAATGAGTTCTGAACAAGTGTGGAGCTCAAAGAAACAGACTTGAGTTTGTTTGTTTGTGTCTTTCGGCTTTTCCCGGTTAGGGGTCGCCACAGTGGAACTCCGGTCCGCTAATGATTGGTAGTAGATTTTTACATACCGGGTTACCAGCCCTGACGCACAACCTTCAATGAAGGCACACCCCATTCACGTATGCCTCCACACAGAAGACGCTCTAGCTGAGAATTGAACGGGACAACGTATTGCTATGAGGCGACAACGCTACCGCAGCACCACCACCTCAGTAAAGAAACAGACTTGAGTGCTGAAACTAAAAAAACTGGCTAGTTCTAAGAAACAAAATTAAGCTAGAAGGCTTCCTTCCAACACAGAAAGGCTTGGGGGCTCAGAAGCCCACAAATAGTCCTGGACATCAGAAATCTGTATCCAGACTAGACTACCCACAGGAAAGTCCGGAAACAAGCTTATAATTTTTTTTTTTAAGTGGAATGAGAGAAAGGAGGAGCAGAAACTAATTGGATTGGCCTTCTCAAATGTTCTCCTTGGATTGGGTAGAATGAGGTAATAACACTAGACTGGGAGGAGTGTCCCAGATCAAATTTACAGTAGGGGCAGGCAACTGCAAAGCCACCAACTATAAGAACAGCATACAAATAAGGAGGGAGGGTGGGAAACAAACTGCAGAAATGTTTCTCAGAGCAGAAAAGCAGCAGTGAGCTTTTAAATGAAAGTTTTAAACAGATAAAGGCGACTCTAGAGAAAGCTTTTAACTGCAAGCAAGTTATATGACACTCTCCTTGGCAGGAGATCAGAATCAAGCAACCCAAACAGATGCTTAATAAAAGTGGACAATTTCCAGTTAATACCTCACACACAGTGAAACTAGCTAGAAAATAATTCAGTAGACAAAGTGCTATAAATAACTCGAAAAAATAAGCAAAAAAACAGGATGCTTAATGTTATATATTATAGATCCGAGTTTGCTCAGTGTCCTTCTTTCGATTAGCTCAGTGTGAAGTCTTAGACATGTTCCAGAGATAAGAAACAAAGTAGAAACAAATGCTCTTTTTCAGCATATTTCCAAATTTAGTAATCATACATTCAGATTCATAGCTTTATCACATATTAAAGAATCCATATGAGGTGGAGATTTGTTCAATAAGACAGAGGCTGAAGAAACAAGATGGATAATGTATCTAAGGGCAGATCATCCACCAGGGCTAAATGGAATAGTGCCTTTAAAGCCCATTCTTAGAGAACGAAGCCTCAAATACAAGAGTTAGCTGTATATTGAAGCTCTACCACTTTAAAGTGATGTCATACAGGAGGGAGTGTCGGCAGCCCTTAGATCAGCTAAAAAGGGCTAATTTTATTAACAAAAGAGGATCTGAAGAAGGTCTGAATAACCAAAAGTGCTTGTCCTGTTCCTGAACACAAGTCAATTTTAAGTATTTTAATAAAGCGAGATTAGCTATTTTTGCTTCCGCTGCATTATACTGATACTGAGAAGGTGGCACGTTCGTTTTATGTTTGCAACAGTTTTTCCTTATGAATTTGATCAAGTAAGTATAAAAAACACATATCATTAGTGGAACATTATTTTCATTATCATGTCATGCAGTCAAAATCATATTTCTCAACAGCTGTAACCAAGAGCTAGTTTTCCACATTTTTATTTTATTTATTTGTTTAACATTTGTTAACCAGGAAATTCTGACTTGGAACAAAGCCAATTTTCAGTAGAGGCCAGGATAGAAACGCTCCAGATGCATGTCTTTATAACGTGGGAGGAAATCGGAGCACCCGGAAGAACCCCCCCCCCCATACGCAGGGAGGACTTGCAGACTCCATACAGAAGGCACCCCAGCTGAGAATTGATCTGGAGAACCCCTTGCTGTGAGGCGACAGTGCTAATGCTGCACCACTGCATGCATCACATCACAAAGAATACCAAACTGTTGTTGAACTGGTAAGTATTGTGTCCAACTTATGCTTGTCACACTCAGCTGAAGAAGCCATGTTTATGATTTCTGATCCTGTCTTAACTCCCTTTGCATTCTATCACCAGGGCTTTACTGTCTGCATAGTTGTGTGATCATCACCTTTGTGAACATACAAATCATTGAATCTGCAAATCTGTGTACTGCGTGACTGTACAAATCTAAAATCTCAACTTGGTGTCCTGTTCCTGCAATGGCACACTTCAAATATTCCCTGTCATGCTTATCAGTTCACATGAAAAACTTGCAAATATTTTAAGCTGTACAGTTGACATAACTTCAGTTATTAAAGTGTATTGTCAATATTTTATTTCTTACTCTTGCACCACTATCTTAAGTGCATAAACTGCCAGACAGGATTTTTCACTCCATTAGTGAATTTTTTCAATTGCCACTGCAGAACTGTCAACACATTACTATGTATTAGTCAGGACTGCCCTACGAGCATGCAAATAAAATTACAAAAAAATCATAAAAGCATAATTTTTTAAGGGGAGTACCATGCACTCCCCAGTGTGAGGAGCTGTGCCCCCACACCCCCTTCTGATTATATATACTACCTCCAGGATCATACAATACCAGTCAAAAGGAATAGTCCCCAACCCCAGGAATTATGAACTCTCCCACACTTGTCAACCATCTGCGAGTGAACCAAATTATGTCGACTAAACAGGTGTCAAGATTAATGACAGTCCATTGCCATAGGGGCAAAAGACAACATGGGTTTCTCTTAACAGACTTTTTCCCTATCTGCATGCGGCTACAAAAATCCTGTATCAGATATTAATTGTATTTTAGTACCTCCATGCTTGCAGTGAAGTGAACTTATTAAAATACAGCTTCTGGAAGATATATACTTACTCTGTACATTAGCCCTCTACTTACAGAATGTATGATCACTTCTGTCCATTGAACTAGAGCCAAACTGCACATGCACTCATTGATTGACTACCACTGTTATCCTGATTTGTGGCCTGCTTTAATCTCCTCCTACTCCCAACCCCTGCCTCTGAAAGGGCTCATCCATGTTTATGCTAATCCTTCCCAGTATACCTACTATGTCAGTCAGTAGCCTAACAATGGTGGGGTAAAGGGGGCAGCTGCATCAGGTGCAAAGTGTTAGAGGGTGTGATTGAGAGTTCCTGCATTCTTTTTTTTTTCTGGATTGAAATGCTGGTATGTAAAGGCATGCAGAAGTCCCTTTTTTGTTGCTCTTCAGTTGAAGAGCTAAGAGGATCATGGATCTCTATGAAGGTGATTTGTACTAAAGTGCCAAGTGGCTTTTTACCCAAAGTCTTTTTTTGCTCTTCACTTCATCTTCACTTGAAGAGCTGAGGGGGGCATGGATTTGAGTGGTACATATCACTGGCATGTTATCTACCTGAAATGCAAATGATTCAGCCTTTTCATTTTACAGATTCCATTATGCATGGGATCGTAGTGTACATTGAGGGTTATGCTCACACTATCTACCATACATCTAACTATTCCTTTACTTATTACTACCTTGAGTAATGCAATTCTGAATTGTTCTCTGGGTAGATATAGTGATTTTTATATTACACATAGTAGAATTTTTCTTCTTCTTGTAATGTATCCTTTGAACCAGAAGCCATACCTTGCATATGTCAACATTTATCTTAAGTATTGTAAAAGATGGCCGAAGTCATTTTTAGCTCTTCATTTGAAGAACTGAGGGGTGGAGTATTATATTGGGGTTATAAATGAGTGAGCTATGGCTTAGATGTCACTCAATTTCTTACTCACACAGACAGTGCATGCACAAATCATCATTGTAGATAATAAACAAGTAATAACAAACAGCTTCTTGCCAAACACACTAACACCACTCACGTTAGCTTATGGTTCTCTTAGCCTTGACCTAATATAAATGCATTAATATATTTAGCTATAAACATCATTGCTGCAGTACGTTACATTAAACTCCTCTTGTCTGACATTGGCAGCACCACAGCATAGCAGTGCTCATATCTGTTTAATTTTTTCCTTCCTACGTTGTTTAATTCAACCAAAAGCTTCATCTTTTAAGCAATCATAGCTTATATTTCTGACCTGGCTCTGCTCCTATATCATTTCCCTAGTCCCACCCCACACGTCTCTACTGTTATACTTTTCAACCCTTACATACATGCATCTCCAACCAATAAAAATCTTCTAAAGCTAGCCAATAGAATTCTTTCCTCTCATAGGCTAATAGGTGCATTCCATGCTAACAACCATTGGAGTCTTTATAATCTTAGTCGTACAACCCAAATGTATTGCATGAGTTAGCTAGCATGATTTAACAGCTATCTCTGTCCATCAGAGGCATAGGTGTCAGACAAAGGGTGAATTTCCAGTTTCCCATCCACTCATTCAGGTTGCATTTGAATAGGGTTAGGGAAAAGGTCTCCTTCACATGCATAGGAAGCCTATTCCAGGGAATGGGGATTCTCTGAAATACAAATCTGTCCTTGCAACATGTCCTATTTAGGATGCAAACAAAGTTTAAATCCTTAGATTTGGTATTTCTGTTACTGCTCATTTTGTGGATTTGCAAAAGGTCCATCAATGTGGGATCCAATGATGTCTTAATAGTGCCAGACCCTCTCTGCAATCCGTAAGAAACAGAGTATAAAGACGGGGCTTTGAGGTTATCTGCACTGGGAATTGTGTCTATGCCCTATATTCTTTTTGTGAAAAACCTCTGTGGACATTGCAATTGTTGCATGTGCCTGGTCAAGAACATACTGAATGGGACATTATAGTCAATGACTGGTCTGGTGAGGGCTGAGTACAGTGGCACAATGACTTCCCTGGACCTAAATGCCATGTCCTTTCTTAAAAGTTGATTGGTACAGAATGACTTTCTTACTAACTTACAAACATGTTGGTCAAAAGTCAAATTACTATCTACATAAGTCCTCAAATCTCTGACTAATGTGTTGACTTTTAGGGGTGTTTTATCAATGAGGTAGTTTCCCTGGCTGACCAGCTTCCCAAAATGTACTATTATGTATTTCTGGGTGTTAGGTTTGTAGCCATGGCTTTGGCATTGGTCATTTGTCTGTGTTAGACACTCCTGTATGATGTTAGTATCTCGGATGGTTTCTATGATTGCTCCTTGCTAGAAATCATCTGCAAATTTGGTAAGCCAGAGGCCCTTGTTACTGATTTCTAAAAATAGATGCCAAAGAGAAGTGGACCTAGTAGAAAGCCCTGGGGGACTCCATTAGTGACCAGCCTCTTTGTGGAGGTGGCCTCTCCAATTTTAACTTCCTGAGTCATGTCTGTGAGCTAGCTGGCTATCCAGCAAGTTACATAGGGGTTTATGCCTAATTTCATGAGTTTGTTTAGAATGCCAGACTGAGGTGTGGTAACAAATGCTGTAACTAGGTCAAGGTAGGTGGTATGTACCATGTTTTGCCCTCTTCCCTTTCCTTGGTGACCTTCTCAAAGATGTCCATCAGATTCAGTAGGTAAGACCTGCCTTTGATGAAACCAAACTGAGTTGTGTCCAGTGTTTGAAGGTTTTTTTGTCAATGTTAATCATTTATGTAATAATTCTTTCCATGTCTTTGCATACGAGACTAGCCAGAGTAATAGGTCTGTAGTCCCTGGGATCCATTGATGGTCTGCCCTTCCATAGGTGTGGCAAAAAGCTTGTGTGGAGGCTAGGGTTGAATAGTGACATCAGTGGCCCTAATAGGTCATATCTCAGGTTATTTAGGATGTGTCCTGGGATATTATCAGAGCCCATCGAAGCTGTATCTTTGGCCTTAGAGAGCACATCTAAGACTTGCTCCCTACTGATAGTTGGAGGGGTTATGTTTGATGATATTTCCTGGATGGTGGCTGAGGGTAAGAGGAGGGTAAAGTGTTAGCTGAATTTGTCTGCCAGAATATTTGCTGTAGCTCCCAGTTCTGTGAATGTGTCTCTGTTTACCAACAGTTTGGCACACTGTTGTGTGCTGCCTTTGAGGTTTCTGACTTAGCTAAAGAAGGCCTTATGGCTGTCCTTGGCCTGGTAGTCTATCTTTACCTAAAATTTGCTTTGTTGGACTGAATTATTCCTATTAGTTGCCTATTCAGTTTCATTACACAGTTTTTATCTGTTGATTTATTACAGTTCCTAATGTTATCTATGATTTTTTCTTTTGTTATATAACCTTTTAGTTTTGAATTCTACTATGGTGGTTTGTTTTTTGAGTAGGTTTTGGGTTTACTTCTGGTAGTCACAGCAGCCTCTATACAATCATTAACATGGCTGTATTCTGTAAATAATTCCACATATGCTGCTGCATTATCTGGGTTTGGAGGGGCTTGAAATCTTTATAGGTTATCACTTAATAAAAGGTAGCTTGCCTTGGAGTAGTTTCTAACTGTTACAGTGGTTTGCTGGAGTTACAGAACTGATTCTTATTTTGAAAGAGACTACCTGTGGTCTGACCTTACCAGAGAGGACATGGCACTGGGGTTGAGTGGGGTTTAGAGTTCTGCCATATTTGTGAATACCAGGTCGAATATGTTTGTACCTCTAGTAGGTATATACACACTAAATAATCCAGGATATTTGTGTTTACAAAGTCTAGGAATTTCTCTGCCTGAAAATTTGGGGACATGTAGGATTCCCAGTTTACAGAAGATAATTAAGTCCCCCATGAGTACGGTATTTTATTGAATGGTGAATGTCTC
This sequence comes from Protopterus annectens, assembly GCF_019279795.1. Taxonomy (NCBI): domain Eukaryota; kingdom Metazoa; phylum Chordata; order Ceratodontiformes; family Protopteridae; genus Protopterus; species Protopterus annectens. Next base: position 1,658,995,451 of record NC_056729.1, read on the forward strand.
TAATAGGCATGAGCAATGGATTTCATGGGACATAGAGAGTGAGCTATCACTTGCTAGGATATGGTATGGGACTTTGTCTATGCTAATCTGCATGCTGAAGAACTCCAGTGCATCACCCTGTTTAATAAACCTAGAGGTATGCTTACCATTGATAAGATCGAGACACCTCCACCTTTAGTCGCAGTCTGTGTAGTTGCTGGTCTAAATTTGTGGAAGGCACTGAAGCCTTGCCCTGCCAGGATACTCTCTGCAGTTTTAAATGATGTCTCAGTAATTGCAGAAAGGTCTGCATTCTCCAAGGTGAGGAAAGCTTAGATGGAGTGGAGCTTCTTGATCAGATTCCTGGCAATCAGCAGTAACACCTTTATATTTCCTTACGTAGGTTTGATATGTTGGAAGGTTTGTCTATTTAACATCATCTAAAAAGGCTTTATGAAGGAGTATGATGTTTTAGCCAATGCTCAAAAACTTAGCGGGGACAAGTGAAGACCATCCTCAGCAAAACAACGTGGTTTGTTAACCATATCCTCCCACACTGACAAATATTGCATCTCCCTAGAATAACATCAAAAACTAAGCCAAGTATTAAAATCAGTCATCTTTTGTTCATATTGTGGCATCATCCTTGGTGAAAGTAGTATGTTCCTCAGTGTTAGGCACATACCAGCTTGTGACACATAGTCAGAGAGCTCCATAATATCCCTCTTTATATAGCCTGGGGAGGTATGCCTCAGTTCATTTACACCTTCATGGACAGTGACTGAATCATATTGGTACCTGTGGTGCAATGACTTTAGAGTATGTGCAACTTGGCTGATCCTGAGAGGCAACTGAACAGCCTGGTGAATGGGGCATCAGTATATCATACAATGGAGTCTCCTATGACTAGAGTCCTGGATAGTGTATTGGCCTGCCTTATGGGCTTGGTAGTTGAAGCTCCACTGGGTGTGGCTGTATGTGCAGTGTTATGGATTGTTACTGCTGAGTACTTTTGAGTTTACGAAGGATAATTTTTGCAGGTGGAATGTCTGGGGTTGAGAAAGATTGCATTTAAGTACTTCAGCATAAGTGGGTCTATGTGAGGGGCGCATAGTATATGTAATGGGTGTAGCATGTGTTTTTCTGACAACCAGATTGTTATTATGAGGGGTTATATATGAGAGATTTACCTCCAGATATTGTACATAGTGTATATACTTCTCTCACATATTGTGTTGTTTCTTTGAGGATTAATTGCTTGTCAGTGAACATTAGACAAATTATTACATTGTTTCAATGCAATCATAGTCTCATATTGGAAAGTACTTGTCCATGATGTCAGTTGTTAGGTCATTTACTGAGTGATCTACAAGGGTGCACAACAGAAGGGGTTAATAGTGGGCTAACTATAGCTACTTTTGGGGCTAGAGGCTTGACTAGTCTATATAATAGCAAATTCAAGGAGAAGTTCTCAACATGCAAACTAGCAGCTACACTCACTGAGTTACTGGCAGAATTTCAGAGGTCGTTTATTGGAAAAATTTGGTTTCCAACTGTCTGCGTCTATACAGGGCATTACTGATCACCCTTGCATGATGGGCAGTGGAGTGTAACTACTCCAAATTTATATGGGCACTTAAAACACAGGAAAATAGTGTGTCAGCCCTCAGGCCAATAAAACGATCACACTTATATCTTTCTCATGTGTTTTCCAACTCATATAGACCAAGCCACCACCTACATCCACTAGATGTACTATCCCAATCCTCTTAACGTAAAAACACAAAAAAGATTGCAAGAGAGTATAATGCTGCCACAGAACATTTTAAACAATCTGCCTGGACAAGGTGATTTCAAGTTTTAGGGACCTTTAAAATGATTTAAAGTGCAAAATCAACAAATAAAGCAAAAATAAAGCAGTAGCACTCAAATACAGTTAAATGAAGTGCAAAACAATAAAATAAATCTATTATCTGCCCAGGTTACAATAGGATTAATTCAGGACTCTTTCAGAGTGGGGTGAGAGTGCCAAGCAGATGGGAGTTCTGGGAAAATGAACAGGAGACAACTTGTAGTAATGGAGGTTTAACCTTAGTTTAAGCCTTTTTTTCGTTCCTTTCTGATGAAAAGCTTGTTACTCATAGCTCAGGGTTTACACACCTCTCAGTGTCTTGCATAATTGGTTGCCCTGGCCCAAATCTTCTGAATCCCATCCCACTAATCACATAAACTCTTCCTTCCTAAACAGCCATCAGTAAACCTTCCCCTGTATCCCGTCAGACTCACTCTCTGGACTAGCCCACTCTTTGTTTCTTTACCTCCTGCAAAATGCTAATCCTAACTATATTACTATATTGCTATCACACTTGTGTACTTATCCTCCCTATACTACCTTACTTAGTGTACACATATACCTTTGTCTAGCTCACTAAGCCTCTGCCCAAATTAGAAGCACACATGTCTGCATAGTCCCCATTGTTGTCACCCTTTCTTATATCTGCCTGTTCAAAAATAAACTTCACCAACTCACTCACAAATCAATTACACTAAGTCCATCATATTAAAATCTAAACCTAAGTGATTACCTACTAAACAACCTCACCTGCTAAAACTGCTACTCTGAAGTGATGTCCATCCTAACCAAGGACCACAATCCCAACTGGAGTCTTATTCAACTGCACTCTCACACTCAATAAACTATACTGGATTACTTCTGTTCAGTATCTACCTATGATATATCTGTAACAAAACTGGCTGAGGTACTTGCCTGGATTGCTTATTACCTAACAGGAAATTCATGATGAAGAAATGGTTTACTCAGGCTATAACATCCTTAGACTGGATAAGAAAAACAGGTGGGTTGTTATAATATATAAACAGACACTCAACATATTTATTCATCCAATTACCTCCCCTCACAGTTAATGAAAATACTGACATCTTAATGTCTAGTCTAAAAAGTAAACACTCACAGAACTATAACAATAACATGAATTTACACCAGCCCAGGAAATAACATTGATACAGCTGAGGAACTGCTGCTCTCTTGGGTTTCCTCAAGATTTGTCAAGAAACAATCATACTGGGAGACTTAGCTATTGATTGGCTAACAGTAAAATATGAATCATCTAGCAAAATCATCAAATTCTGTGGATTTACCCATCTTGTAAATGCCCTAATGAAGTATAAAAAAAACAGAAACAGACAAAGTGCCCTGGACTGGATCCTCTCAAACACCCCAGCTAAGATTACTTCCACCAGCTCCCAACCAGACAATCTCAGTGACCATGTACCCACCTGTGTTCTAAGATATAATACAGTCATACCAAAAACTCATCAGTTTAACATATCAAGAAATGCAATTAACTTTAATAAAGATATCTTTATTAGCACCTTAAAATCAATAAATTGGGAGCTGCTAAAAACACTGCCACTAGATACTGTTTCCTTTTTCAGTACAACTTTCCTTGGTATACTCAACAACCATGCCCCAGATAAAACTAAAAGGGTTACATTTAACCTACTTGCATGTTTAACCAACCAATCAACCAACCAAACAAACAAACAAACAAACAAACAAACAAACAAACAAACAAACAAACAAACAAACAAACCAAGCAAACAAATCTGCTAATGAAAAATAGAGACAAATCCTGGAGATATTGGAAACAAAATAAATACTGAATTCAACCTCCCAACAATACAAGCAGCTTAACAACCAGTCCAAAAATAACATAAAATTGGACAAAATATCTCACCATGCCAAGATACAAAATTCAGTCCAAACCAACCCTACAATGTTCTGGTCATCAATAATCAAACTCATTTACATTAGCCTCAATGCAATCCCACAACAACCAACCATTCAGAAACTATAGGTAGCCAATTCAATACTTTTTTTATTCAAACAGTTTCTTCACTTGTAAAAACATAACCTCCACCTACCTACATATACAAGAGAACATCGTCCACTCAAGAAACAATATCCCTCAAACCTATACAAACTTCCATCATCAAAAAACTCCAACTAAAACTAACAACACTCATAGATTCATAGGTTCATAGGTTCATACTAGGCTTGTTCCTGAAGATCTTGCTGTTCAGTATATTAAACTAGCAGCAGATACCTTAGCCCACCTGGTATCTATCTTAATCAACAATTCTATTAAAGGGAGCTATGTTCCTATGCTATGGAAGAATTCACAGATTTTGCCACTTCATAAAGGTGAGAAATTGACAGACGTAACTCAGCTATTGTGCCATTGCTATCCTCTCCTCTCTACCCCAAAACTCTAGAAAAATGTATTCATCACCAACTAATAAACTCTATACTTGACAATAATCTTCTTTCTCCTGCCCAACATGACTTTCATCCACACCACAGTACCAACCCTGTACTCCTCAATTTCTAAATTTCCATTAATCTTCATCACAATGCTGGCAGCCTAGCATCGGCAGTAGGCTTTGACACGTCCAAAGCCCTTGATACTCTATGCCATCCCAAGCTTCTTGATAAACTCACCTCCTTTGGTCTATACAACATCCATCTCATGATTCTTTAGTTATTTATCTGACAGACAACAAACACTCAAAGGGAGCATTGATATTTTCTCTTCTCTTTTCTTCCTATATCTGTAGGTGACCCTCAAAGCTCCATTCTAGGCCCACTCCTATTTAATATTTTCATTAATGACCTACGTAAAGCCACCACAAGTGCTTCAGTCATACAGTATGCAGTTGACTAAACACTCATCTGTGAACTTAAATCCATCGATAAATTAAAACAACTTGCTTAGGGGTCCCTCCCCTCTCTCTCTTTAGAGGCATGGCTCAATAATTCCCAACTCCTATTGAACCACGCCCCAAATAAACAAATTAGTTCTTCTCACTCACAATCCATTCCATGGCAACAAATGCAACTTTTCCTTCGCCTTTGATTTGACCTATATGTAAAAGAAGCAGCAAAACAAATCCTTACTTAACAGAAGATGCTAAAATATGCATAACCACAGCATACATTCATCCAACCCTTCTGTACAGACTCCCCATTCTTATCAATCTTCAAGACACCCAATAGAAACTGCTTGATCAATGCTATAATAAAGAATCTAAATTCATAGATCACATCACTGCTTAGCCTTAAAGCAGCCCCTCTGGTTAGAACTCCCCCACTGCTTGTTTTACTGTTAACTGAGTATCACACACTCTCTTATCCACAGCTCTGAGAAATGCCTGAACCTGGCCATACTCTTCTTCATTATACACCAAATGGAAACCTATGCTCCAGTGACAATAATTTACTAAGTGTGACCAAATGCTAAGTGTGACCAAATCAAACAATTTCATAGGCGACTTACTTTTCTCATTTCAAGTTTCCAAACTGTAGAATAATGTTCCACTCCCTCTAAAACTAGACATGACACTTAAGTCCATTAAACAGAATGTAAAGCTACATCTAATGGAGACTTAGTCATGCTTTTGCTACCCCCCCATCTAAAATAATCTACTTTTATTTATTTCAGTACTACTTACCTCTATCTACACTAAACTTGTTACACTTGGTCCTACCTTTACTGTAACATAGAAAGAATAAAATACTTCTCCCCCTCAATGCTACCATAACTATTCCTACATAGATAGTATCAAGTGAACCAAATATGTAACATTAACCTTTGCTCCTTTGTCCTTTCCCAGATATGTCTAACTTAGCTATGATATGCTCTGCCTTTGTAATTAACTTAAGTACTGCTTCACCGATCCTGCTCATGTTTAATATGTGATGTGTCATGTTTAAGCATGTTGTCAAGCTTCAGTTCCTTTTTCATTGCTCATACATATCATATATTGTAAGAATGAACTTAATGTAGGAGCTTTTCGCCCACAGACTCTGCTTTGTTCTCTTAGCTGTAGCATTAAAATCATGCCTTGACTTTTAAACATTGAGATTTTGTACATTCCTGACAGCACTGTGTTTTGCAAATTTTACAAAATAACAGTGTTTATTGATAGCTACTGGGCTTGCAGTCCAGAGGAACATTAAGGAGTCTTGCACAAATTCCCAGTTGTCCCCAAGCACTTTCTGGTAAAATAACTTGCTCATGGTCACACAGAAGGCAAATTAAATCTGACAGAATCAAACCCTGTACCACAGGAACTACAGCACTCAGCCTTAACTCACTGTACCAACTTCCAAAGAAATCTCATCAAGTTCTCATTCAAACACTGGTTAAATCTTGTGTTTGACAACATTCACAGTTTTCCACTATTGTTAAATCTGTTTCAGAGTTTAGTTTACGTCTCTTACTTATTGTCTCTTATATTTTATGTCATTCTATCTCTCAGCAACATATCATTAAAATCCCGACAGTCACAACTGACTCTGTGACCAATCAATCACATATACATCAAGAGACTGTTCTTCTTCTTCTTCTTTTCCCGGTTAGGGGTCACCACAGCGGATCACCTGTCCGCTCATTATTGGCAGTGGAGTTTTACGGTGTCATGTTGCCAGCTCGGTGCCCAACCTTCCACAGAAGGCACACACACACTCACACCTAGGCCCAATTTAGAGTGTCCAATCCACCTACAGCATGTCTTTGGGATGTAGGAGGAAACCGGAGCACCCAGAGGAAACCCATACGACCACAGGGAGAACATGCAGACTCCACACAGAAGGCACCCCAGCCGAGGATCAAACCAGAGAACCTCTTGCTGTGAGGCAGCAATGCTAACCGATGCACCACCATACACCAAGAAACTATTCTGAACCCTAATTTCTGGTAAAACATCAAATAAATGCACAGCAAATTCTTCTTAGTCTGACTGTATTCATGAAACTTTGTCTTCATAGTATCTAAATCAGACTGTTGATTTTTATTTTGAATTAGATGACTCATCACCTGCCAGAGGCAGAAATATAGTAAGCTCAACTTATTGAAAAACAATGCAATAAAGATTAAACTTTTTTCCATGTTTCTTCTAAATTTTCTTGATTAATCAGTGATGCTGGTGGTGTGAGCTAAAGAGGTGAGTTCATGATGAATCTTAACTTTTATTCAGAAAAGTAGTTAATGGAGATTGTGAAGAGTGCAGAGGGGTTCCCAGCACATAAGAAGATAGTAGAAGTTTGTTAGAAGCTGATTTGTCCTACAGTTGTGTCAGTTCTGCTTTTTTTTTCAAGGATACCTTCTTATATTCAGGTGGATAAAAGAATTGCTTGGTAGCATTAATCTTGACTAGTTTTGGTAGCATTTCTTACAAAAAATGCATTTTTTTCCTTTTTTGCAAATATCATTTCATTGTAATTTGATTAACATCTTACTTATAGTATTCAAAAGTTATAAAGATGTGAATTAGGATAGAATTTGTAAGAGTAATTTCAAGGTTGTAGCATGACTGGTTTAGTTCTAATCTTTGGAGAGTCTGGGAATATATTTAAAGGCTTTAAGATGTTTATATGAAATATTTCTGAAGCATTTACAGTTAAGAGATTTGATATCTAGCCAGTGTTGTGTATTATATAATTTTAAAAGGGAGAACCAATGGCAATTTTTCTTAATAGTAACACTAGAGATGTTCTATTTCACAAATTGCCTTGATGAATTGTGGAATTAGTGGATACTTTTTCAAAGGATTTGGGCGCTGATTTGTCTAGAAATAATGCTGCTTGGAAACTGGAAAATGGTCATGGGAAACAACTTTTCAGCATCATTTGAACCTTCCATACTGTGCTAAGATTAACAATGTTCTTAGAAACTCTTGTAGCATAGAGTGATAAAGCCCTAGCTACTGCCAAGCTGACCTTGGTTTGATTAGGGGCTCAGGTGAGTGACACAGTAGCAAGGAAGGATAGGCATGTCCATCCTGGAAGGGTTCTTGTTGATTATGTTCCCTAAGTGGAAGTTTGATCTTTAAAGGGGAGTTGCCCTCAGACATAGTCGACAAGTATGGAAGTAGGTAGGGCATTTAAAAGGTAAAAGACCCAGATGGAAGCACTAATGACTGAGCCCCCAGGATGCCCTTAGGTCTATGACTGGCCACAGCAAATGCTGCAATAGTCCAAGGGATAGGAGGGTGTGTGGTACTCCCAGCATGGGCATGAGGTGCTGTGGACTGGATCAGCACCATGAGGTCCAAGGGGACCCAAAAAAAATAGAGCAGCAATGTTCATTGGCATTTTTGTCAACTGGAGACTAGAATTGTTTAAATTCCTTCAGCTCTGACCCTGAGGTGAATTACAGAATCCTGCTTTGATGCTATGTCTTTTCTGGTTGGCTGCATTACTTTACTGAATAAGCAGCCATTCCAGTTACTAAGGTAACAACTAGTGCCAAGCAAGACACTGTTACAGGAAGTTCCACTTACAGGGTACTATGGGTAATCGATGTCCACTGCACTATACACTACAGTAGCATCCTGCCTTTGTCTAAATAAATCACACCCACGCTTCAACTGACCACACCTGTATAGCACTCGAAGTGAGCTCTATACTGTGCTTCCTACCATCTCAAGCATATTATGTGCTTTCCAAAAGGTAAGACACACAATGGAAAATAAATAAACCAAACCGGAATCCACCTCGAAACAGCAACTTTAATGGAGAAAACAGGTGCAATTCAACGAAAATAAAATTCGACACAGACTTAGCGCTTTCACCCAGTGGAGGGCATCATCAGAGTAATTATTTATTTTATATTATGTGCTTTACTTACCTGCAAACAATTGCCATGTGTCCACATGTGTGCCCACATGCGGAGTATTGCATGTTATCTATCAGATGAATGGTTTCTGGATATGGCCATTGCTGTACTTAAATAGTGAGATATGAAAGTTTTTTGTTCACAAGTATAAATATGGAGGGACTCCAGGTGAAATGCATAGCTTCAGTGAAAATTTGAAAATGTGTTTGTGAGGGAAAGAATGTCCATCTTAGGCTTTTTTTTTGGAAACCTGCTTCCCCTTAAATGTTTGTATTTGAGCTAGAGATATAATGCATCTTAGTATAGAGTGGACTATGAGGGAAACCTTCTGCTTGCCTGACAACTGACTACTAATTTGGGGGATATATGTACGCCCACTAGGGAGGATGATGATATGATTTCAAGTACTTACAATGATAAAACTTTTGGTTTTACACCTTAACTAATGAGAACCTGTTAAACACTCATCATTGTTCTAATGACAAAATGATATATAAAGAGCAATATTTCCTCTGTTCAGCTCATTTTCTGTTATAGCTTTCAATTATGAAAATAATGCACACAAATAAAGGCAGTCTGTCAAATGCAAGTACACTTATCTTCAAATGTAATACTGTTTTTCTCTCCAGACCTTTGCTTTACTACATTTTCTTATACTAAAAACTTTAACCATTTTTAAGATAGCTTACAACATAATGCCTGAACAATATAGGATGCACAGGGTTTAGGACATTTAAAAAAAAGACAGAGGTGTGACAGCATTATCTAGTGATTAGACTGCTGACAAGTCCATATTTTTTCATGTCTGCCTAGGACTGCTTTAAACTTCGAGACAATTGCAATTTCTTCACTGGCTTAATAGTTCAGATTGTCACTGCCCCCAGCAGGCTTGCAAATTACTTTAAAGAGTTTCAGTTATATGTGCAAAGCTATGCATTTCACTGTGTTTTTTTTAAATGGAAGGTTTATATGTGAATCAGAAAATATGTATACAGCTTATATTAACGACACAAAAATATATTATAAGGCAGTACACATGACAAAAAGCCTAAAAGAAAGGTTATTTGCAAATGTGTTCAAATCTGGCAGGATATTTGCCCCTGTGAAAGACTAAAATATCTCATTATTTTATGAGAATTGATGATTAGATGTAAAGGGTGGTTTTAAGTACTGAAATAGAAAAGGTTATATTGATGGTATGTCTCTCTTCAATGAGGGCATTATTTAGAAATGCCAGTTTTCTTTGAGCTTTTGTTATGTGAAGGTTACAGCTAAGCAAGGAGTTTCCACGTATTGTTTCATTACTGTATCACATTTTTACATGGATCTTCAGTTGTTTTGTATAGATTTATTCTCAGCTGATTACAACCTTTAGATTTACCTTGCAATAATTATTTAATTTTGTATTTTATCTGTTTAAACTTTGCAATACAAAACCCTCTGTGTAAACCCCAGCTATTCTCTTTTTGACCTACATACTTCATCTGGTTAATTAATTTGCTTCAGTATACATTCTGCAATAGCCGAGTCTGGGGAAATCAAACTGGGACTTACCATCTTAACCATTAGGCTAAACTACTGATATGTAAAAATGTAACACACCATATAAAGATACTTTGTTTTCCTAGTTAAAGTCACTGTGATTTTAAATCTAATGGGCTTCAGTTTACTGCATTTTTGTGTTCAAATACATTCCTATGAGTGCTACAGTTGCTCTGCTACAACTAATCTGGTGTCTAAATATTTAGAAGAGTATTATTTTTAATTTTGTTTAATTTTTATCTTATCTAGTGCAAGAGATATGGACTAGAAAGTCATTTGGAGGAAATGACAACATTACACACGCATATTGGGTTTTATTTATTCAGTAATGTTCGTATCTGATAAAATGTGAAGTATAAAAAGGCAATGTGATGGTAAAGCTAGCCATCATTTCTTTTTAATCTTCTGCACAGATAAAGTGAAATGTAATTCCAAACATTTGTGGTTTGTTTGTTTAACTGGGATAAAAACCAGAAACAAGACAACATTACTTGGAAGCTATGGATTGTTGCCTGGCAAAACAGTTTGCTGGTGAGATCCTAGTTAGAATAGGCTCATTTATTAGTCATTAAGCTTTTTCTGTTAATTTCATTTAGTTTTCTAGCAAATGGAATTATTTCTAGCAGTAGGGAAACTAAACTAGAGTTATTCATTTCTGCCTTGGCACTTGGCAGAGGTTTGTCTTTTCATGATATTGAAAGCCAAGAACAACTGATCCCAGTTTGTTAAAAGTTAAATATTTTGACAAGCCAGGCTAACTATAGGTGTGCCAGAAAAGCATGCCTGCCAGATAATATAATGAAGTCTGCTAACATATTATGGCCACAGTAATGTTTAGATTTGCACAGTAAAATTAAATATCTATCCTGATTGTCTTGAATAAAGCAAGTGTGTTTTGGAGTACTACACAGAGTTAGGTTTAATGTGACAGAAAACTGTATTATTTGGGGAGCAATATGTTATGTATTACCATGGTAATAAATTTGTAGCAAATGTGATATGTGTGTTAAGAGGCAGCACTATGTGCCATAGACGCTCGGACCACTGAGTGCCTGGAACTTTCTCATCTGAATTTTCTATCATTTTCAGCTCCCATGATGTTGTGCTGTTCCCAGATCTCCAGTTTCATGTTGGTACATGTAAACAAGTTGATAACTGATTTTGGTAACTTAAGAAAGGAGTGAGAAGACAATGTTGCAGGTATGGTTGTAGTTGACAATTTGAGACAGAATGGAAAAAGAATAAAGTACCTGAGACATGAGCCTGTCATTGGAAGCTTTCTTTTGTCCCAGGCTGGGCTGTTACACTTACTATCTGCTAACAAGTGTATATACTCATAACATACGGAGTAAGACCACAGGTCTCTGACGAGGGGAGCTGTTATGGAAAGGTACCCTTGATTGCGGTGGCTCTAAAGGAGGCCATGCCTGCAAAGCTTTGTTCATAGGTTAGTACTAAGCTAACTGCCCTTGCGAGCCATTTTAAGCCTAGCCAATTATCCCTTGTGAGACTCAAACCCTGCACCTTGTGTTTGTAAGGCAAACACCTTAACCCTTAGGCCACCCTCCCAACCCTAGCTTGTCTAGCTTGTAGTGTTTGCAAAGCTGTTCAGAGAATCCTGATCACTGCTACCCAGATCCTTTCTACTGATGCATGTCTGAGGAATGGAATAGGCCTTTAAAAAGGAAGAAAACTGTTGATGCCTAGCATCCATTTATCAATCCATTCTTACAAGCCACATCCAATGATTTCCCAACATCTCCAGAGTTTATTAAGCAAGTAGGTAATGGGAGTAGATTGCCAGGCATGACTTCTAACATTACACACACACACACACACACACACACACACACACACACACACACACACACACACACACACACACACACACACACACACACACACACACACACACACACACACGCACAAGCACACACACTGGTTGCACACCAATGGTGAACTCAGAATCACTAATCCAACTGGTGCATGTCTTTGAGATGTAGGAGAAAAGTGGGTACCCAGATAAACCCCAAGCAATGACAGGGAGGGTTCACAAACTCTGCATTAAAGGCACTGCAGTGAAGCATAAAATTATGAAACTAGAAATTCATGGATAAAGTGATCTTGGAAACCTTCATCACCTTCACATGTGTGTGTGCTTCTGTGTTAAAATTACTCCCAAACTACTTGTGCTTCTGGACCCAGTCGGCTACCCAGTAACACGGTTCTGTTTCTGTACTCCCAGGTTTGGTCTCCACTAAAAGGCTTGCTATGCTAGAAGGATACTATGAGTTATGGAAGCATATTCAGCTATTCCTGCCTAAAATATCCTACCTGCCAAGGTTCTATCTCTGTACTCCCCTGTTTTGGTCTCCACTAAAAGGCTTACTACTCTAGAAGGATACCGCGAGTTACGGAAGCATAATCAGCTATTCCTGCCTAAAAATCCTACCTGTCAAGGTTCTGTCTCTGTACTCTCCTGTTTTGGTCTCCACTAAAAGGCTTGCTATGCTAGAAGGATACCGCGAGTTATGGAAGCACAATCAGCTATTCCTGCCCAAAATATCCTACTTACCAAGGTTCTGTCTCTGTACTCCCTTGTTTTGGTCTCCACTAAAAGGCTTGCTATGCTAGAAGGATACTATGAGTTACGGAAGCATAACCAGCTATTCCTGCCTAAAATATCCTACCTGCCAAGGTTAAAAGCTATATTTCTATTTGTTTGATTAAAACAAAGCATAAAAATACCTAGCACTGAGTCTACAGCACGGTAGTCTGCCGCCTTACCATATAGGTTTAACTGCCCTACTAGGTAAACTTGGCTTAAAAACTAAAATTACAGGAAAAGCAGCCTGAAGGATTAACTGAAGCATGGTGAATACATCACAATATCTGTAGCTTCTTTAAAGTACTTACAGTCTATTACAGTGTATTCACTGAAAGTTTGTGGTTTGTGGTCTGGGTTAACCCCGCTCCTGGTCTGGTTTCAGCTGCTTTAACCCCTCCCCCATACAATCTAGATTTTTGAGGTTATTTATTCCCCTGCAGAAACTGCCATATTCAAACTACTTGTGTTTCTGGACCCAGTCGGCTACCCAGTAACGCGATATGTAACCACAGTTGTTTAAAAAGGAATTATTCTTGTATAAACATACTTACAACAACATTCTAGTACAATTATACAGTATTGAAAACTACCAGGGTTGCTGAGTTGATAGTACTGCCATTGTATGAATAATTAGTTTAACATGGCATGTAACTTCTACTACTAGGCTGCTATCTTTGGGTAAAACATTTGTGGCTGCCATTTACTACCCTTATTATGTCAGTAGATTGATTAATACACTTAAGTCAGCTTTTTTGTTGGTTTTCTTGATGTTGTAACTACATGGGCTGATGTTCTTTTGATACTGCAGCATTGAGGATCCATATATATAGTGCGCGGGTCATGCAATACACTGTCTCTGTTCTAAACCACTGCTACTTTGCATTGTACTATATATTGGCCTAACTATTGTATGCGATAGACTGTGATTGCTAAAAACTGCATAGTTTGTCATATAACAAGCACGGCTGAAGTTCTCTGCTATGGGCATTTAAACTAACTAATATATCCTTTATCAGGTTCTGTCTCTGTACTCCCCTGTTTTGGTCTCCACTAGAAGACTTACTACGCTAGAAGGATATCGCGAGTTACGGAAGCATAATCAGCTATTCCTGTCTAAAATATCCTACCTGCCAAGGTTAAAAGCTATACTTCGATTTGTTTGATTAAAACAAAACATAATAAATAGCTAGTCTACTGGGTCTACAGCACGGTAGTCTGCCACCTTAGCCATTTAGGTTTAACTGTCCTGCTAGGTAAAATTGGCTTAAAAACTATAATTACAGGAAAAGCAGCCTGAAGGATTAACTGAAGCATGGTGAATACATCACAATAACTATAGTTTCTTTAAAGTACTTACAGTCTATTACAGTGTTTTCACTGAAAGTTTGTGGTTTGTGGTCTGGGTTAAACCCACTCTGCTCCCCCTCGCTTCACTTGGGCTTGTTCCACGCCCCACCCTGTCCCCAAATCTCACCCGCCCCCACTGAGGCTAACTTTATACCCACTTGGCCACACACCTCTTATCTAAACCAATCAGCATTATCTTACTCAAACATAGGACCTGAACTGTAACACTATCTACCTCCCTATTGTTTCCCTAAACTGACTAGGAGCAGTCCTACTCCAGTATCTAGCAGGCTTTACTTAGAATAACTCTAAAATGTTTCTACAAACCCCAACTTTACCTCCCAAATCAAAGTCCTCTTACTGTCTAATATCCCTACTGATAACGTCCTATCTTCTAACAGCATATGAACACCAGGAACTCCTAGACTCTCACTACCCTAGGTCCCAGACCAGCATCACAAATCCCTCAAATAACTTTAAAGACCTACTACTCTCCCTCTCACCTAACTCTATCATTACAAAATTTCAGCATCCAATTACAGCCAAATATATTAACCCCAAAACAAGACACTATCAAAAACTAATACATAAACTCCAAAAACTCACAATCAGACTACACTTGAACCTCATAATTGATGGGGACATACACAATAACCCTGGCCCAAGCCCCCCAGATGCTATCAACCCTATAAATAATACCCCTACTAGCCTGAAAAACCTAAACAAACCTTCCAACTCACTCCTGGTCTACCACCTCAATATAAGAAGCCTAAATAATAAACTCCATTACATGCACGCCCTCTTGGCCATACACTCCCCTAATATACTTTGCCTTACTGAAACCTAGCTTAAACCTACTGCTACTACTACTAACAATGAGGTTATACCCCCAGAATATAATATACTAAGACTAGACCGCACCTCTAAAAAGGGAGGATGAGTAGCAGTATCGTATAAATCCACATTGGATGTAACCATATCTAGTCCACCACAAGCTCCCCAAACTAATAATGCAGAAATACTTATTAATAAACTGCAAATTAACAAACATAAATCTATAAATATTGTCTGCATTTATATTCCTACAGGTAACAACACAAATACTCTAGAAGACATCATCCAATGGCTAACCATGAATTGCCCACACAAAACCATTGTCCTGGGGGACTTTAATATTGACTGGAACACCTTTTCCTCAGACCCTCCTACCACCCACTTAAATTTGTACAACTTTACTCAGGTCATATCTTCCCCCACTAGAATCAGTAAGCCCCACCACAAAGAAAGTATTCTAGACTGGACTCTCATTAACAACCACCCCCACATGTATAAAACAGGCACCCAACCCGAGGATATTAATGATCACTACCTCACCTATATAATCAGGCAAAAAAATGATATTCCTCAGCCAGCCATTTTCAAAACCATAAGGAGCAATAAGAACTTTAGTTAAACTAAATTCCAAAATGAGCTCAAGTCATGTGACTGGTCTAGCCTAAAATGGCTCCCACTAGATGAAGCAGTTGCTTACTTTAACTCTAAGTTTCCTGAAATCCTTGACAATCACGCTCCTACTCAAACAATCAGAACCAATAAAAAAGTAGCACCATGGTTGTCTAAAGATACCAGAAAAAAATCATACAAAGGAACAAATCCCCAAAGGACCATCTACTATATAAACAACTAAGGAATGATACAAAAAATGCCATTACTGAATTACCAGGAAAATGGTGACAACAAAATCCCTTAGTCACAGACTCCCCAATAAGTGTTCAAGCACCTCTTGTATAACACAGTTTTATTCCATGAATGAACGTCACTACAAAAACTCCAAATACTGACAGCACATAAGTAAAAAGACATAAACAAGAACAAAAACAAAAAAGACTGGTTAAGCGCTTTCACCCACACGTATAGTCGGCTTCATCAGAACATCTTCTCATAGCCATATCTTGCGTTATATTTAAAATTTGGCGCTAAATCTCTAATAAAATAACAACCCATATATTTTATTAGTTGTTTAGTGACAAATCTTTGTTACTCAAGGGGATTTGTAGTTTTCACATTGTTTAATATATAATTCACTGTTGTTTTAGCTTTAAGAGGCACATACATAGCAATGGACACATAGTTTCCACTTGTATCTGTTGATTTTAGCGCCAAATTTTAAATATAACGCGAGATATGGTTATGAGAAGAAATTCTGATGAAGCCCACTGTACGAGTGGGTGAAAGTGCTTAACCAGTCTTTTTTGTTTTTGTTCTTGTTTTATGTCTTTCAAGTTATGTGCTGTCAGTATTTGGAGTTTTTGTAGTGCCGTTCGTTCATGAAAAAAATGCCATTATGCTAGACAAAAAAAACTATTACTGTCACCTGCAACAAAAACACCAAAATTGCCTGCAGAAATTTTGGGCTACTTTAAATAACCTCCTCCACCCAGGACATTCCACTACCCCTATCCCGTTGACTACCCTCCAAAAACCTTCAGAAAATGTGGCTAACACCTTCAACACCTTCTTTACGGAAACTGTTCAATCCCTCGCCAACAATCTAGCCCCCAATAGCCCAAGTACTATCAACCCCACACCCAAAACACATCTGTCCTTCAGTTTTCAACCAGTACCAACATCACTTATCAGGTCACTGATCAAGAAACTAAAACCCACCACCCTATCAGCAGACCTCCTGTCAGCAGCATATCTACAAAAAGCCGCACATGAATTAGCATACCCCATTTCAATACTACTCAACAGAACCATTCTCGAAGCCTACATCCCTTCCATATGGAAGATCTGTCATATTATTCCTCTTCATAAAGGAGGTAGCTCCACTCTTTATATAGACCTATAGCCATCCTGTCACCCTTGGCAAAAATCATGGAAAAATGTATCCACAAACAACTCCTACCCTATCTCAATCTGAACAATATTCTACCATCCTCCCAGCATGGTTTTAGAGCATGCCATAGTACAGCCTCAGCCCTCCTATCATTCTCTCATACAATAAATCAAAACCATAACAACAACAACAAGCTTTCCTCTGCCCTTTTCTTAGACCTATCCAAGGCATTTGACATGGTAAACCACCACCTTCTAATAAGTACACTAAAACGCTCTCACTGCATAACCAAGCAATTCTCTGGTTTCAGTCGTATCTAAGTGGCAGACAACAAGGAGTATTATGGAAGGGGAACCTATCCACTCTGTTACCAATCACCTTGGAGTCCCTCAAGCATCTATATTAGGCCCACTCCTATTCTCCATCTACATTAATGATTTTATTTATTTATTGTTATTTATTTTACATTTGTTAACTGGGCTAGTCCAACTGGATATATGTCCATTTTCAGTAGAGGCCTGGGGAGAAAAGCTCCACAAAACACAACATCATTTATGCTATGTGACATTTACAAATGCAGATACATTTTTGAATACAATCATCCCAAATGCAACGTGTATTCAGTATGTGGATGACTCAACCCTAATCTGCTCTGCTACCTCTCCGACAGATTTACAGAATCTATCCCAAAGTACTTTTAATAAGGTAAAAAACTGTCTCACTCACTGGCATCTTCTATTACATCCAAATAAAACAAAGCTGTTACTCTTTACTCCCACTAGTAAGGTTCCATTGCCATTAGTTACCATAAAATTCAACAATGGAACTATAATTTCCCCAGAAACAATTACTAAGCTACTGGGTGTATTAATCGACAAAAAACTCAAGTTCAATGCTCACATCGACTGTACCATTAAGACAGTAAATAAGAAACTTGGCTCTTTATATAGGATTAAACAATTTCTTACCCCATCTGCTAAGACCATGATTGCCCGAACACATTTACTTTCAACCCTGCTATACGCTTCTCCTATTTTTACAAATCGAAGTAAATCGGACCTAAATAAGCTCACTAGCTGCTACAATAATATTGCCCGATTTGCCACAGATTCACCATATAGACAACATCACTGTCTTAACCTTCAAGCTCTAGGCTGGCTAGAACTACCCTGTCAAATTCAATATAATCAATTAACCATGGCACACAAAGTTCTCTATCAACCAGAAAACACACCCATACTTAAAAATATCATCATCCCATACAGTAAACTAAAAACTCTCCTCTCCTCTAATAGAATGCTAGTTCAAACTGTTAAAACCAACAACTTAGCTGGTGACTCTCTATTTACCAACTCTGTTGGCAAAATCTGGAACTTACTTCCTGCTGAACTTACTGCAGTCCCCTCTTTAACTCAATTTAAAACACTCTTAAAACACTTAAAAATACATTGGCTATGCCCCTGTATAAACCCTGACTAACCCTCTTTCTAATTATTTGAATCTCTAAAATCTGCCTTTTATTGAAACTATCTTTGCCATAACTCTGATACTTCAGCTGTTCCAGTTGATAAATTAGTGATTGTTCTACTGAACTAAAGGAGAACTTGCACAGCTGTGTATTACTAAATTTACTGTGTTTATGCATAAAAGTCTATAATTCCCTAAATCTACTATATATTCTGCTATATATTCTGGCATATCTGAAATATTTTTTGTAAGTGTTCCTGCACAAAGTATATAATTGTCAAAGTATGTAACTGTCTTGTACTAATGTATACAACTGCCAAATTAGTCTGTCTGTATGTATGTATCTATGGAGCTTTTCTCCCCGGGCCTCCGCTGAAAATGGACCAAAATCCAGTCGGACTTTCCCGGTTAACAAATGTAAAATAAAAATAAATAAATAAAAATTCATGATCTTTCTTCATAGGCCAAGAAAATAAACAGTTGGTCAGATTTTCTAGTCTTTTCTTCCAGCTATTTTTTTTTCATCAGGTATTTCAGAAAATCAAACATAAAGAGAAAGACAACATATAATATGAGCTACTGATAAAAGTCAAAAAGGCAATATACAGTTTTTGATCCTAAAGACGTACCAAATATATGTTTTGCAATATTAACTATAAGTTAGAAGCAGGGCAAAAAAGATAAAAAAAGAAAACAAAATGAAAGAAATGTTGTGCTGTCCTCTGAGAGAAACATGCATGAATACAGAGAGGAAATAATAAAGTTTATTTAAATAGTTTGAAGGAAAAAGTACACCTCACAGAGGAAATGGCTGCTCAGGAACAGACTCCCTATACATGTAAAACAAAGCTAGGTATTGTCTGTCTTCAAATACAACTTGAATCTATGGAAAGAAAACAGAAAATTTACCCCAAGGCTGCGGCCTGTACTACTAATGGACAGAAGAATCTCCTAAATGCTTTATCCCATGGATGCATCCCCTCAAATTATCTATAGTATGATCCCAGTTTTTCTCATTAGGGGGAATATATAATTATCCACCTTGGAATGGGTAAGACCAATGTAACACTACATGGGTTAGGTTCATTTAAGAGCCAAAAGGGAAAAAAGGGAAAAAGGTTTGGCTTAAAAAAGTACCAAAGGATAGGTAGCCTAGTACTTACCAATGAACCTATGAACCTGTTATATCAGAACAGATTTTACAATGTAGTTTACCTGATTACATGTGAATAAAACATAATTCAGAGACACAATAATTCTAATCACAGAAGACACTATAGAATAATTTTGGATAAGATTTGTAAACTGGGATACTACTGGATCAGATGACATGCCAGGAGTTTTCCTATACAGAACATATGCCTGCCAATTTTGTATTAAATGCATATGTACTAATAGTAATTAAAAAGTAATCTGTGCAGTATTCCCACTAACAACAGTTGACTTAAATCCTGCTTTAAAGCATTGTTGTACCTTGGAAAGTTGATTCTAAGCAGATCAGATTAGAAATGGATCAGCAATTTCACATTCTGAGACAGTGGTGACATCAATAGCACTGCTATAAGTACTGCTGAATCTGTGAGATGTGTTTGATGGTAAATCTCTGAATAAACTTTATTAGCAAGTGAACTAGAATGTTTGGAGTTTAAAATAATTAAATGCTATGGGATGCATCTTACACAAAAGCAAGTGAAGATGCAGGTACACCCACACATTGTGATAACATGGCTTGTCTACTTCATCAATCTGCTTTTTAACTTTGGGCAGTGCATCATCTTTCTATTTCATGATAGTATGGGAGAAGGCAGTGAAAATACATTACTGTGGCCATGCTTTTTTATGTCTTCATTACAAGATAATAATATCAAAAAAACAAAAATCCTAACACCCTCCTAGACTTCAAACAACTACGAAACTCTACAAAAAAAACTAATAACAAAAGACTGCAAATCCCACTACTCTAGTCTCCAGTCCATGCACTCAACAAATCCAAAGAAATTCTGGGACTCCATCTCATCCATGCTGCACCCCAGCAACAAAGAAATCCCCTTGCCCAAACCCCAACCTCTCCGACCTTGAAACTGCCAGCCAGTTCAATTCTTTCTTCATAGAATGCATAGGTAAACAATCAACCTGCTTCCCACCCCCCTCCTACCCTTACCACCACCGCATTTTCCTACCCTCCTCCACATCCTTCTGCCTTACTCCCATTCCCACAAGCAGTATAAAAAGGCTTCTTCTAAAGCTCAAACCCTGTCGCAATGCACCCAACAACTTACCACCCACCTCCCTTAAACTATCTGCAGACAGCATAGCATATCCCATCTCTATTCCTATAAACTTTCTTTCCTTTCTGGAATTGTCGTTGAGTTATGATTTTACTACGCAGAATTTTTCTAGTAAAATTTATAGAAAGTCTACCTTCGCCAACCAATATTTACACAAAAACAGTCTATATCCCTATCACATGAAGAAAGGAGTAGTGAAAGGTCAATATATCCGTCTTAGTAGATTGACATCAGACACTGAAGTTTTCTACAGAGAAATGAGCATGTTGAGGAGTTTCTTTTTGCATAGAGGCTATCAAGAATCGTGGCTTCTATCTATTGAAAAGGAAGTTTCACTACTTCGTGATACCAGAATAGGACCTATTCTTAAATCGGGACTATCATTGATTAGATCCAATCCTAATTCTTATTTCAACAACAAGAAAGAGTTCACATGTGCATTTATTTTACCAATATGTAATGAGATGTGGCTAATTAAAGATCTAATTGTGGATAACTGGAAAATAATACTAGGTAATCAAGATCTGGCTAATGCCATAGGCAGGAAACCTCACTTTATTTTTAAAAGGGTGGTTAATTTAAAAACCATTTTGGAGACCAAAGACAATAGTTATGGTAATGATAAGAAACGAACTATCAGCATGAGAGGGACTTATTCCTGTCACACATGTAAACAGTGTAGATACATTAGCAATTCTTCTTCTGTACATTTTCCACATCTTTCTTATACACATTGGTCTAGAGATCTATTCACATGTCACAGTATGATGGTAGTTTATGTAGCTCAGTGTCAGACATGTCCAAGTTACTATGTAGGTATGACCACTAGAGCATTTAAAGTTAGAATTCGTGAACATCTTTTAGCCATCAAAAAGAAAGACCCCAATAATGCACTAGCTAGACACTCTGTCACTTGCAATGAATTTAAAAAGTTCATTTTTTCTATCTTGGACAGTGTGCAAAGTAATCCATTTAGTGGAAATGTTAAACTTTTGCTAGAATGTAAAGAATCTTTCTGGCAATTTTACCTAGGAGCCGATAGGGCTCCAGGTCTCAATGAAGTGATAAATTTGAAATGTTTTTTAGAAAATAATTCATTATAACAAAAACATCAATTAATTCACATTTTTATATGTGTTTTAATACACTTATATTTATTTTTATTTTCAATTTCATTATCTACTTATTTGTTATTTTTTACACATTTGAATATTCCCAATGTGAATTTTAATTATTGACATTTATTATTATTTGAATGAGATATTATGTATGTGCCTTTTAGGTATTGGTGATAATTAATTATGTAAATTTTATTTATTCAATTAATTGTTATGTGTATATAATAGAGTTGTAGGGATGTTGAAGTTGTTTCTGAAGAAGTTCACTTTGTATTAAATGTGAATGAAAGCGCTTAAACAACTTGTGGTGTCTCATACTTGGCTGAAGCTTTTGGACTGAATTTGTTGGTGTCTGTTTTTTATTTTCTGCTTTAAAGCATTGTTGTACCTTGGAAAGTTGATTCGAAGCAGATCAGATTAGAAACGGATCAGCAATTTCACATTCTGAGACAGTGGTGACATCAATAGCACTGCTATAAGTACTGCTGAATCTGTGAGATGTGTTTGATGGTAAATCTCTGAATAAACTTTATTAGCAAGTGAACTAGAATGTTTGGAGTTTAAAATAATTAAATGCTATGGGATGCATCTTACACAAAAGCAAGTGAAGATGCAGGTACACCCACACATTGTGATAACATGGCTTGTCTACTTTATCAATCTGCTTTTTATCTTTGGGCAGTGCATCATCTTTCTATTTCATGATAGTATGGAAGAAGGCAGTGAAAATACATTACTGTGGCCATGCTTTTTTATGTCTTCATTACAAGATAATAATATCAAAAAAAACAAAAATCCTAACACCCTCCTAGACTTCAAACAACTACAAAACTCTACAAAAAAACTAATAACAAAAGACTGCAAATCCCACTACTCTAGTCTCCAGTCCATGCACTCAACAAA
Organism: Protopterus annectens; assembly: GCF_019279795.1. Classification (NCBI taxonomy): domain Eukaryota; kingdom Metazoa; phylum Chordata; order Ceratodontiformes; family Protopteridae; genus Protopterus; species Protopterus annectens. Next base: position 1,659,018,241 of record NC_056729.1, read on the forward strand.
TCCAAAGAAATTCTGGGACTCCATCTCATCCATGCTGCACCCCAGCAACAAAGAAATCCCCTTGCCCAAACCCCAACCTCTCCAACCTTGAAACTGCCAGCCAGTTCAATTCTTTCTTCATAGAATGAATAGCTAAACTATCAACCTGCTTCCCACCCCCCTACCCTCACCACCACCCCATTTTCCTACCCTCCTCCACATCCTTCTGCCTTACTCCCATTCCCACAAGCAGTATAAAAAGGCTTCTTCTAAAGCTCAAACCCTGTCGCAATGCACCCAACAACTTACCACCCACCTTCCTTAAACTATCTGCAGACAGCATAGCATATCCCATCTCTATTCCTATAAACAGATCCATGCAAGAATCATATGTTCCTTCTATCTGGCTACAGGTTTACATCATCCCCTACACAAAGGTGGCAAAAATACTGATACCACCAGCTTCAGGCCTATTGCCATCCTTTCCCCTCTTTCCAAAATACTAGAAAATCTATCCATGCCCAACTCATGCCTCACCTAACCCACAACAATCTCTTCTCCCCTACCCAACACGGTTTCTGCCCTGGCCACAGCACCATGACTGCCCTTCTTTCCATTCTCAAAACCATCACCCTCGAACACGACCAAGGCAAATTCATCTCCACACTATTCCTACATCTCTCAAAGACCTTTGACATCATCTCCCAAACCCTGCTTCTGTTCCAACTCTCAACCCTACAATTCTCTCCCAGTACCATAACCTGGTTTTCCAGCTACTTGTCCAACCACCAACAAGCAGTCCAGTGGAATACTTCAACATTGCCCTTCCTTCCTACACCCACAGGTGTCCTTCAAGGATCAGTTCTAGGCCCTCTCCTCTTTAATCTATTTATAAACAACTTTCACCACTTCATCCCAGAATCATCTGTCATTCAATATGCAGATGACTCGACTATCATCTGCTCAGCCTTTTCTCCCTCCGAACTAAAAACCAAAACCCAAATAGCTTTCTCCAAAATAGATACTTGGATGCAGTCCAACCATTTAGCTTTAAATACAAATAAAACCAAGCTAATGATCTTTCCCCCCACCAAAAACTCCATCATTGATAAACCCTCTATCTCCATACAGACCCAAAACAACACCCCTGTTGAAATCATTCCCAACACCAAGCTTCTTGGCATCGTCATACATGAAGAACTTAAATTTGACAGACTCATCCACAATCAAGAAAACCCACCAAAAGATAGGTCTCCTTTATAGGCACAACCACTTTCTCAGCCCCTCTATGCACCAAACATTAGCATCCACCTTCCTACTCCCCTCCCTTATGTATGGTGCTCCTCTATTCACCAATCTCCCTCTCAGCTTAAGATCCAAACTCAAATTCTGCTACCACAAGATTGCCAAACTTGCAACCAACTCAAAAACGTATCCCACCACTGCTACTCCCTCCGCATCCTAAACTGGCTTGAACTACCCAACTACCTCAGTTGCCTACAACTCACCACTGCACACAAACTCATCTATAAACCTACCAACTGCCCATCCCTCGCTGCCTCCTTAAAATTCTACATACCCAACCGCCCACTCTGATCCACAAACCAAAATCTCCTTCAGGTCTACAAACCGGAATGGCCTTCTGGCCAACTTCTACTCTCCTACTCCTTAGCCAAAATGTGGAACTCTCTCCCACCCCCCCCACCCCGCCAACCTACCTAACCATGCTTATTTCAAATCGCAGCTACTCTCTCCTATCTTCCAAATGGGAATTCCCCTGTCATGTTCCAACATAAACCTCCCACCCTCTCTATCTACCTGGCACCGATAGCTTCTGCAGTTTCCTCTAATAAGGTTGTTTTCTTACCAATAAATCTATCCCTTCCCTCCATAACCTAATATTGCTCTCTCTAACTCTATTCTTTCCTCTGTATACATTCTGTTACTTCCCCACATAAAGTTCTCCCAACCTACAAATGCCTAGAAGATATATAGTATAAGATTGTTTAACCTACAATGAGCTCAGATCAAAATGTCTCACTATTATGTCATGTTTATTCTCTGTATGTAACCTTGTCACTTTTCATAATATGTGTCTTCAAACTGCAAATTGTTTATGCAGCTAATCTAAAATGTTAATATACTGTAAGAACTTATGACCACAAATATTGTGCCTATAATCTGAGATTATTTAATTTTCTGTATTGAATTTATAACTTTGTAAAATCTTGCATGTAACGTACATTATTGTGGAGCTTTTCTCCCTAGGCCTCCACTGAAAAGGGGCTCTTTCAGGCCCAGTGGACTTCCCCGGTCATCAAACTTAAATAAATAAATAAATAAATATTAAAAATCATCCTCATCAAAACATATATACATTCAGACACTTCGCAATTAAATGGAAAATTAAGCATTCTGAACAGTCAGTCAGTGTATGCCACCATGATACCCTTTTATATTTATATGTGTAAATATAGCTATGGCCTTTAACAAACTATCCCCATTTTGTCACTTAAACTTTAACACATGTACCCCTATATACTCAAGATTACTCATTCATATTAGTACATTTCATTTCCAGTTCAGAATACAGGGAGAAGTTCTTGGAATCATATAACATATATACAGCACTCCCTGAATGAACCTCATCCCTCCTCCCCAGAACAACCTTATTCATTTGAAAATGTGTGTTTTACATACCCTTTTTTCAGGGGTGTAGCTAGGCATGCTCAGTGTACTCAAATCAGTATATTTTTTTCTGAGCATCTCTTGGAAACTTCATTATCAAAAAGCACATAATGTTTAAAACTGCATAAACAAATATTTACAATACAGCAGTCCAGAAAAAATGTTTGTGCGAAAGGAATAAACCTTTAAAATTGCTTTTTATTGGTATAAATGGTAGCATTTGAAAATAATCCAAAAAAATGAGTCTGCACAAACCAAACTAATAAACTCGACCAATGTGCAAAATACGGAGCATAAAGTAGACCACAGTTGAAAATTTAATTCAAATCTACATGTACACGAAAACATACCAAATGACTCGCATTACACATAAAACATGAACGCCTTCACATAAACCAAGCGTTTTCATCTCTCTTAGCATAGACTTCATCAGATGACCAGTGTATTTAATACCACCTATTATTTATATAAAATCTCGAAATGAGTTAATTAGAAAGCCTATTAGAAATTGACTTTTCATTTAAAACCACCAATAATTTTGCAGCTTGAGAATATTAAATGAAGGTTTCAACCACCTTTTATAATTTAAGTTTTAAAATATTGAAATAAACAAAACATTGATATTAACACATATATTTGTCCATTTAAAATATCTTTAAAATCTGAATGTTTAATTCATTAAAATGTTTAGTAAAACCACATATAAATACTTTCCCCGGGATTCATGAAGCTCGGCGCAAGGCCGGCGTTAGGCTTGCACCGACTGTGTGGCATGAAGATGGTGCAGTAGCGCCAAATGCATATTAATGAAGGTGCGCTGCCACCACAGCCACTTGCATAGGAAATGAGCACGAGTGCATAGGGCACGTCGAAGTGCCGCACGAAGGTGTGGAAATGTCAGCTGTCGACGTGCAACCTAAAATGCTTGCATATAAAAATTTGCATGCAATAGTAATCACATCTGTCAATGTCCGTGGATACTGAAACGTATGCAAAGCATGCAAGACAGTTCCTGTGAACACAAAATGAAGAAGCAAACACAAATGCATGGCAGGGAATAACGGGTCCCCATCCCTCGAACAAATGACATTGAAAACCGTGTGCCCGTAGTCCAACGCAGTGTAGATAGTTATACCAAATGGAAGTGAAATGCATCATTTTAGCGCGCCGCCAATAGCTATGTCCAGCCCAATGGTTAGGGTCACCAGCTGTCCCACATTGTGAGGGAGAATACACAGCTGGGCAGATGTGTCCATAACAAAACCACGATAAATGTAAATATCTAGCGACCGTATGACAGAATTATATCTCACAATGCATGTAATAGTCACATACAATAGGTATGTCCATATTTAACATACCATATGTGACAAGAAATAGAATAAGCAAGAAAACGAAACAGAAGGAGCATATAAACTGCTACAACAATAAGGCAACATGTAGGCTTAAAGGAACAGTATTATCCGTAGCATTGACTGTGGGTATGTGTTGTCCAGTACAATCGGATATGTCTCCGGAATATATCCCATCCTGGACATAGGAAAAGGTGGCACCCTAGCAATGATCAAAGCAGTCGGCCAAAATCCGCACATATGCAGTCCAAGCCATACTTGTCAGGATGTGTCACAGTTGAACGGGTATTACCCGGGTGTACCAACCATGTCATGAAAGTTAAGTATGGGCATGTACCTATGTGCGTAATGCATAGCATGTGGAAGGTGAAACATGCCATGGTAGTCCACACAACCATACAGGTACCTGACATATGTAGTGTATGCAATGTGTTACCTTGACCATGTCATGGGCCATCAACCAAAGCAGTGATGGATGGAGTGTCAGGAATATGTGTGTGGGGGGGATGGGTAATGGTATAATGCTCAAAGGCGAGACTGTGTCATATGCAGAATAGGTGAACTGGAGGTGTATGAGGGAGCAGCTGGTGAATCAGAAAGACACACAAAGAACATGTATACACATCTGCAATACAACCTGACAGACCATACTGTAGAACACAATCCCACAAACATATGAATATTAAAATGTGCGATACAAATGTACAGAAATGTCACCGGCACATACCCACAGATTGGTCCTGATGGAACCAGCCCATTCAAATGCAACACACCTGGATACATAATGGAATACCCATCATCCCCTCCACAGCACACAACCAGCCCCCATACCTGAACGTCCAACAAATCCAGCCATACTTGGCCTACTAGCTTGGCGCAGCCGCATCTACACATAGTGACCACTACTCATATGTAGTAGGCAGTGTCACCCTAGGCAGTTTCAGGATTGCAAACTATGTATCCCTTGCATGTAAAACCCCCAACACATTTTAGTAAAGCCAAAAGAATGGTCGGTATTGGTCTTGTTAAATTTTTGGATATCCCTAATGGGATAAGTAACTTGTGTAAACATCAGAATGGGTATCAAGACACAATGTCTAGTCATGTAGACATCTGGACACAAGTTTGAATGTGCAGTAGTGGTGCACGAGACTGTCCTGCCCTAGACAGTCATGCAGAACCTACTACCCAGGATCAAACACCTGCCCGTGACGCACGTGTCCCCACATGAATAATCGAGAGAATATATTGTACACATCCACATAGTGGCACTTGGAAATAGGGTGATGAAGGCACTGACGTAAACAGGATACCCCCTGATCCACTGTGTGAGGGACAGTCAATGTGTGGGTAGGTGTGTCCTGACCAACAATGATACAATGCCAAATGTCCTGTGATTGTTGGAAATAACTATGTACCATACTGCATGTAACAGTTGCCTAAAGCAGTCATGTCAGGATAGAAAATACGTAATTCGTACAAGAAACAGACTAACAACTAAAGTGATAAAGGTATAGGCTCTCAGCTAGGAAAATAATGAATATTCTAAACCTGCACTAACCGTGGGTATGTGTTGGCCTAAACAATCTGGTGTCCCCAGAATATATCCCAACCTGTACATATGACAATGTGTCAACCCTACCAATGGTCAGAGCATTCGTACAATAACTGGCCAGCCTCTTAATCACTCACAAAGCCAGTGACCTTTGGAGGAAAGGTGTTGAATGAGAATGACTAATTACAACAATTAAGAGTAATAGACGCATTTAACTGCAGAAAATAAGTAGTAATGCGAATCTGTCAAAACGTTCCAAGTGAATAGTACTAATATGGTAGAAGTGTCCGTGATTGACCTTGATTTGTCATAGCCTTGTCCCTGTTACTGTAGAAACTAGTCCCAGAGTATCACAGAGGTCCATACACATATGTACACCAACCAACTGTCACATTTGGTGACAGGACTATTGCATACCTGTAGTGAATTTATAACTGATGTCCAGAATAATATTCATCGTATATATAAATGAATGAAATAGTCAAATGTAAAGAGAAACATGTGGAACCCCCCCCCACCCTGTATTATGTAGTGGAACCACTTCCCATCCTATATTATGTAGTGCCGACCTAATAATGTGGTCAGAGGTGCCCAAACACCTGCGTCTGTAAACACAGGTAGAATGTTAAAATCTGGACTAACTCTGTCCATGTGCTATGTCTGATATTTGAACAGGTACAGGGCAGTTCTCGTCACCAGTCGGACAAGCCTAAACCCAGACCAGCACATGAACACCCTGACAATCAAACACACGTATGTGCGAGGACTATAAGAGTAAGAGTTCTGAATATCCTTGGAGTGAGTAGACATGCAGCATGGGTCCAGAGCAGTAGGAAATAGGGAATGTCAGAAGTGTACTACTGTGGTTTTCCCAGCAGGAGAATGGATGCCTGATGTGTAAGTGAAGCTGTGAGGCATATGTCAGAGTAGCTATGAACCATGGGTATACATATAAATGAGGCAGAACAACAAAAGTGTAGTGGTTAGAGCATCCGCCTAACGTAAAGGCATTCCCGGTTCAAGTACGACTATAGAAATATTAATTTATTGTGTAATGAATGCCTCTGTGCTGTAAAGCCAACATTTATACATGTAAAGGTGACCGTGTGTCTCGCATGGGGTCGTTAACTGGATTCCATCAATCAAAGTGGTACTTTCATAAGGAATAAGGCACATGTAATCACAAAGAAGTGGCAGTAAACATATGTAACTCACAATAAGTAGATGCAAGGGCACCTGCGCGGGTGTAAGCAGCTTATAGCATAGCAAATGTATGTTGTCTTGTACAGCTGCAAATTTTATATATATAGATATATATATAGATAGATAGATGTGTGTACAGAGAAATATCCACAGACATAAAACAAATATGCAATTATATATCTATATCTATATATATATATATATATATATATATATATATATGTAAAACAATGAACGCCGAAAGACTAAAGCAAACATAAGGGTTGTGAAGGGAATCTAGAGCAACTAAGGTATTATAAAGTGCTCGCAGCGTATGTCAGATAAAGCTGCACAAGAGTGAGTAGAGCACCGCTATGCACACCAGAGGCAGGGTTATACCAGTGGCCATAACATCGTTGACGTGCTACGTCAACATTATACACAGACGGAATGTAGTTCATGTTGTGACCACCTACACTTGTAATCCACAAATCGTTCATAATCCATAACACCAGGAAAGGCATGTATGTGCAAATATGAATAGAAGGAGACCCTGTGAATACAAGAGGCGGTACAAAATGTGTGTAGGGTCCCAATGCTCTGGAGAGGGCAATGTGTAAAGGTGTGTCATGGCTGCGATATCAGGTGGATAATGGCTGTTATGTGTGGAAACTCAACACGGGTGTGCTGGAGAAACTATGGATATGTGATTATGGACACAGGAGTGCTAGGGTATGTTGCGCCAGTTGCAATGGAGTGGCCCGTGGAGGTCAGCTAGTACGTAAGTGCGATTCCCAGATAGATCGTCCTCTGCGTGGAGACATGCGTGAATGGGCGTACCGTTGTTGGAGGTTGTGCGTCAGAGCTGGCAGCCCAGAACATAAAACCTATCTGCCAACCATGAGTGGAACAGAGTTCTGCTGTGACAACCTCAAACCGGGAAAAGCAGAAAGGCACAACTACATGCAGACATCAATATGTTGACGTACAATCTCTGTAACACAAGCACTCATTCTATTAACATTAATAATATGAATGTGCACAGAAACAAGCACAGTAGCAGGAATAATAGGCTGCGCATACGAGTAATAGGTTGAATGACACTGTATCACATCACACTTATCAGCGGTACCCCAGACATGAAAAACGTGCAACATCTGTCCACTGCATAACATGCAGTATACTGATCACAAGTTCACTGGAGTGAAGTGTCAGTGTCATAATGACTAAGGCAATAGTATGCTGTTGAAGCAGAGATGAAACCCAATACGCATGTGTAAGTGTCTATGTCTGGGAAATGTATTGGTTAACGGACACACAGATGTATATATAGATAAAAATACATATACATGTAGATATATATATTGATATACACATACATATATACAGATATATATATATATACACACAAAGATATATACATATATATATATGGATAGAAATATATACACATACAACAGGTATTGATATATACACATACACACAAAACAAATATATATGTCATTGTAGATATACACATGTACATAACTAGGTTACTTTACAGCAATTAGGGGTAACATATGTTCAGACCAGGCATATGTTACTGGGAGGTCCAATAAATAAACGTTTTACCTCCCACACTGCCCAGCTAGGCCGGGCAGACATACAGACACGCGATAAAGGTAAATACACAGCTGCATTCCAAACCACCAGCAGGAAAGTACAAGTGGGAGAGATCTGCAAGGTCTACACTTTAAACATGGATAACGGGGTCCCTTGCGGGACACCAAAAATTCACTATACAGGCAACCTGTAGTGATTGACGCAAGCAGGATGCAGCTGTACACGGAACAGTAGGGTATGCAAGTGTAGTAACACATGGGTTGGCAAAATGTACGACATGTGTCCCGAGATGGGGAGACTGGGCAATGTGTAGGGGTGTGCTCATACCCCAGCTGTGCTCACAGTAAGTAGTTCTCATGAGTGCTGTAGAGGGGTGCCAGGTAGCTGAACTATGGGTATGCAATAATGGGCTTAAGTGTGCAGGTGCTGGTTGGCAGAGATGTAGTAGGCCCGCCCAGTGGAAGTCATTAATATTCCTATGTGGGCATAGCAGATGCCTATACCTCCAAACCTGAAGAGCACATCTACCGGATAGTCTGTAAACCATCGGGGGAATACATAGGGACCAAATTAGTGCTGTGTACCCGATTAGCATGGACGTCCATAGTTATGAATCAGAATGTAACAAAGTCCAACTAAACACTTCCAGAACTAGTGATATTAGGTGGACAGGTGGCGGAATACAGGTAATGACAGATGACAACATGTATGTGTCATAAACAGCATGTACCTCGACAAACGTGAATGAATACATATGCTCTGTGACTGTCAGTGTCTGGTTAATAGAACCAATCATCTAAATGCGTCCCACGGGGTGTTATGCAGTGTTCCTGATACAGTGTTCATTCTCCCCCATTGGTATGTGAGGTGTGCTAGTGACGGAAAGTGCATAATTTGCTGACCACCTTAGGTAGATGATAGCATAATAGATGAGGTTTACCACCCATACGCCTTTGAGGGACACACCTGTCTGGCCAGTTGTGTCCTGCAAAATGAATGTTATAGCACATGGCCTGTGAGTTCGGGAAA